>NC_056737.1:43830945-44060945 GCF_019279795.1 Protopterus annectens
CAACTAATACTTAACCCCAATAAAACACAGCTAATGATATTCTATCCAACTAGAGCCTTAGACCCCATACCACCATTCACAATATTCTCAGCTAATAATACCGCTATCACACCTGCCCAACACACCTAAGGTTTGGGGGTTATCATAGATTACAACATGAAATTCGATATGCGCATTGCACAGACAATAAAGAAAGTCCATAAAAAACTCAGAATCCTATATAGATGCAAAAAGCAACTCACCAATGACAGGAAAAACACCATTGCAAGAACCCACCTAATATCCACACTCATCAACCTAAACGAAGCAGACTTTAACAAACTAAAAACCTGCTACAATAAAATAGCTAGGTTTGCTACTGACTCACCCTTCAGGATACATGACTGCATAGCAATCAAGCAACTATCCTAGCTAGAATTACCCAACCTGCTCACATATAACCAGCTTACAATTTGTTTGTGTCTTGCGGCTTTTCCCGGTTAGGGGTCGTCACAGCGGAACTCCGGTCCACTAATGATTGGCAGTTGATTTTTACGTACTGGCTTGCCAGGCCTGACGCACAACCTTCAACGAAGGTACGCCCATTCACGCATGTCTCCACGCAGAAGACGTTCTAGCTGAGAATTGAACCGGATAGTGTCTTACTGTGAGGCGGCAACGCTACGCAGCACCACCACGGCGGGGTATATAACCAGCTTACAATAACCCACCAAATTCTGTATTCTCCTGATAGAGTTCCTGCTGTTCAAGGTCTACTTAACATTTACTCTAACAAACACCTATTAAGATCCACCAATAAAGCACTGTCTGACATAAGCAAAGGTAACAACAGCTCTGGGGACTCCTTGTTTTCCATTTCTGTTGCAAAAGCATGGAATACCATCCCTGTAAATATTAGGACCACTGAAAACAAAAACAATTTCAAAAAACTCCCCTGGTTCCATTTATATATTTCTTAGTTATGTAATTCTTCTGATCCTGTGTAGCTTCACTTAATTAGATCATATCATATTTTAACCTTCTATGAAAGCTTGCAACAACTCTTTTCTATACTCTTACTCAATCAGTGTGTGTTTACTGTACTAGCCACTGATGAATGTAACCAAATGACCGAACAAAATGTCCTTTCAACTGTATTGTTTATTATAACATACTGTGCTCCTTATAGTATATTTACTTTTTGCCCCTTTCTTGGCCTTGAAACTGTACCTTAACTCTTTGACTCTGTACTGTACTTTATTAACGTGTATTGTATTTGCTGTACTAATCTTTGTGGAGCATTTCTCCCCGGGGCTCCAGTGAAAATGGGATCCATGCCCAGTCAGACTTTCCCGGTAAACAAATGTAAAATAAATAAATAAATAAACTTTTGTTTAGTCTTGTCTCACATATCCTTAGCTGCCATAACAGAATCTTTTTTAATCCACACGCCTAAAACCTAATTTTATCATGTCCCCAAAAATATGGGTATTGCTGGATCAGTTTATGTGTGGGTACATAGTTTAGAGCTATAGGCTTTGTTTTATCTTCATTAATTTTATATTTCGAAAAGACTTGATATTGTCTCAAGATATTCCACAAAACTGAAATGTCCTTTTCTGGTTTTATCAGATACAAAATAATATCATCTGAAAATAAAGCCAACTCTTCTTGATTACCATACCAATTATACATTGAAGTTCTGAGGCTTTTATTTTTCTTTGCCAATGATTCTAAATATGAAGCAAACAACAAAGGGGAAATAGGACACCCCTGCCTGGTTCCTCTATTAAGAAACAACTTGTCAGAAAGGGACCCTTTCACTTTAATGTTTGCCTCTGATCCCTCATATATCTTCCTAATTAACCTTATTATTGTATATCAGGGAATGCAAATGCTTCCATTTCCCTACTCAAAACATTCCAGGTTACTCCGTCAACTACTGTCTTTGCATCAAGACCAACCATCAACAGCAGTATTTTCTTACACTCTGATTCTCGCTGGATCATCATTGTTCTGTTATTATTGTCAAACGTTTGCCTCCCCTCCACAAAAAACACACTGCTCCATATATAACAATTTTGGCAATATCTGTGCCATTGTTTTAGCTATTATAGAGATAAACACTTTATAATCATGATTTAAAACTGAAATGCAACTACATGAAGCTGAGTCTGATGGGTCTTTACTGCTTTTAGGTATTATAGCCACCACAGCTTTCTTCCAGATTTTTTATTACTTTCTTCCCATCTGCCTTCCAAAGTTCGACAGGAATACAGTCTATTCCTAAAGACTTCCCTGCAGATTGACTGTATGTCACTGTTTTTATCTCATCTCCTCCTTCCTTAACTGTTAATTGTTGAGCCTCATCTACCTCTAACCTTGCATACGTCTTCCATAAATATTTCTATTTGTGCACTTTCTTGATTTCCATATTTCTCTGCATATCTTTTATCTTCATAAAATTTCCAAAATATCTCTAATACCTCTACAGGATCTCTGGTTATTTTTCTTGTTATAGGCTCCCTAAAGTTTGGCAGTGACCCTTTCCACTTTCTGTTACTTATCATTGTGCTAAATGTTTTTGTGCTCTGGATTTATTATCAAACAACTGCTGTTTTTCAAAACTCTAGGTTCTCCCATATTTTCTCTTTATCATGCTGCAATTGTGCCTACTCTTGTTTTGTGAGATTCCCCTTATTCTGCAATACTTTAACCTTTGTCAGCCCCTCTAAATAATTCCTGTTGCTTCTTAACCATATCTCTTTTTTCTTTTATTTCTACCCTGTTCTTAAACTCTACTTTCATTTTATCTACACACTAGCTATAAATTCTGAAGAAATTTCTATCTTCCCCAATAACCCTTGAATTTCAGTTTCCACTACCCATACCATAAATTCATCTCTTTTTAACAGGTAGGTGGGGAAGCACCAGTGTCTTATTTGTACTTCATTACCATGCATTTTTATCTTAGTTGCTACTGGTACATGATCCGAAAAGGTTATTTGGATGTGTGCCAAAGTTCTTAATTAAATCCACTTGTTCCTGTGAAATATAATTTCTCTCTGGTCTAGCCCAGGTATTGTACCTTAGGAAGTAATTTGCAAGTTCTGTCAGAGTTCCTACTACTGAATTCATGTCTTCTATACCAAATATTTTCATAAATTTCTTCAGAAATCAACCCTGTTTTGTTATATGTTCCCTTCTAAGTCCCCCAGATACATGTATTGCAAATCAAATTCCAGTTCTCAGCTACAAGTAAAAAGTCCTACTGAAATCTGATTTCTTCAAATTTTCTTAAGCTCCATAATAGCAGTTTTAGATGGAATATATAACTATGTGCCAGCATAATTCTCCTCCCTTACCAGTAGTCCTTTAGTACCACAAATCTACCATTGTCTTTTTTTCCTTTTCTATCACTATTGGAGCTCCTAGTCTGATGAATATCCCTCTTGAAATTCTTCCTTTATCACATTTACATGCTCATTTCTTTCCAAGTGTGTCTCCTGTTGCATTCTGATTTGTGGCTAGCCACCTGGTGTTGTGAACCTTGGCTACATATACTTTTCACTGTTGAAGTGACACCCCAACCCCATGTGCAAACATGGGAAAGTGTTTTGGATGGATTTCTTAATATAATTCAATATTCCTTCCTTCTTCTCTATACCTCTGAGGCCATTCACATTTCAGAATAACATGTTTAGTGTAGTTATTATATGTTATTACTATTCCCTCCTATTACACAAGACAAATTTTTTAAATGTCAATTTCCAGCTTTTGTGTTACATGTACCCACTAATGTTTGGCAGGTTGTTCTTTGAACAGTTGTTTCTTGTCATCTCCATTTGAACCTATGTCACATTTTACAAGACTTTTTTTTGTTTTAATGAAATCACTCAAACAAAACACACACACAACCCCACAATATGACCATAACCTATTAAATTAAAACAAACACACAAAACCATGTACATCTTGAAATAATGAAGTTTAACCCTTCTAAAAGGAACAACTGACGCAACTCGATAGATACTCGCACAGGGAAAAATCTAACCTAAAATTAAGGTTATCCATATTAAGAGCATGTTGAGCCTTACATAAACTAATTGTTGTCTATTCTTGCCTTATCTTTATTCCCCTTCCACATGTGTAAAACAGATTGTATATTTTCAGAAAGCATTAACTTTTAGTCTGAGGAAGAAAAAGTATTCTGTTTTATATAGTCTATCAATCAACCCGTCTCCATGGAAATCTCAGAATAAAATTTACATTTGCCTTCAACTGCAAACTTATCAAACTGAATATTTATTTGCTAAAGGAAACCTTTTCATTACATTCAGCATTCTCTTATTTACTTGTTTACACAAACAAAAATCACTTATTAGATTAAGCCAAGTGCCTTTCTCTAGATATTCACCTATGCAAAAGCAAGAGAAAACATATCAGCTGTACATACGTTATAATATATGCACTTTTACACCACATCCCCTACTCAGTAACCCAAGATTATAGCATATTAACTTAAAACATGCTTTTGTCCAGCCTTTCTTCTCTTTTTATCTTGTAATGTCGATATTTCTTAACACACACACAACAACAACAAAAAAAAAATGGAAAAAGCCACTTGTTTACTTTGGTATCTTTATCACAAGCTGAAAATGCTTTACTGTATAACGTGCAATTTATATTATGAAATGTTTTGTACAATTACTGTTGAGAACAAAAATTGCTTTACTTCAGGAAAAGAAAGAATCCTGAGTTAGGGGACTTACAAACATTAAAAATGGGAAGATCATACTTTATGTAGACATGATAGCAATCACTAACAGGTTTTAGCACTTTTGTCTTTAATTCACCAAGACATCAATAAAGATGAAAGCATTAAAATGTATTTCTTATAGCTATCTGGTGTTGTTTTTGTTTTTATTGGTACTGTTTTAACACTGCCACTGGTTCTTCTGCATTATTTTATTTTACTTGATATTTTAAGTAAGACAACAGAGTCTGAACTGAAGAAAAAGTAAAAACCAGTCCAACTATTTCTTTCTAATACTTAGAGGTAAAAGATGATCTTTACGCAAGTAAGAAAATAAAGAGAAGACATTCACCATTGGTTACTAACATCATAACCTTACAGGATGCAAGTAATGAAGCTGGCCCATATATTTGGGGTGAAACAAAACCTTGTGAGTCTCAGATATTTACTGAAAAAGTGAAACCAAGTTTAGTATTCATAAAACAATTTTTGTGTTTTAACTTTCTAACTACAGAACTTTTACAGGAGATAAAGTGAAGCAATCTCAATATAAAATCAGGAAGCACAGCATATATGCATATAAATTAAACACAGCCTACTCATACTTATATTAAACTATTTGCAAGAGGTCATTAGCCTTTTCAGGCACATTTCCATAAAGTGCACAGTGGTTCTTGTCTTATGCTGTCTCTGTTTGTTAGGTACGTGAAATTGTCAGGTGTCAGCTCTTTTTCACTTTTCATCTTGCCACATATATAATCTTTCACTTGTGCATTTTATTATTATATAATCACAGTAACATAAACATATTATTGTACAATTTTCATGTATGGTGCACCTTTTGCATGTATCCATTGGCTAATCAGACTTTATTAATCTATGTAATACCTTTGCTTCATACATCATAGCCCAAAATCAGTTTTCCCACCATTGCCCATATCATAAACAATAACCTCAATCTTACTAAGGCAAACAAAACGGAAAAAGGAAGAAACTATTTACATTATATACCTTCCCCTGACAGAATATATCTTATTTCATACACTATGCATAATGTTACATCAGCATGAACTTCTGTACTGTATTAATAATCCTTTATGTATCAGAAAAATGTTTCCTTTAGCAACACATTCAGTTGCATATTTAAGGATGCCCACTAGTTAGAATTACCCTGCGTCAGTGTGTCTTCTAATTTGCAGGAAAAAAATCTATTAAAAACAGCGAAAAAAATGCACATTACATAATCACTTAAAATAACCTGTTACCAATTTCAAACAACTTTCCCCTCTACTATGCAGTTTATCAAAAGGTAGTTGTTACTTAACCCTCCCTTCACCCTCTTTTGTTATAGTGAATAAGATACTAAAAGAATACAAACAGATATCAGCCTTGTATAATCTTATCAATTGCTGTTTCTCCAAGGCAAAATATTAAGGTGTCCCATTGGAGCAGCGAGATAAAGCTCTTGCTGTGACCCAGATGACCCATGTCTGACTAGCAGCAAAGGCACTAGAGAAGCCACAGGTGGAAGTTGGGACTTACTGACTGATGACACAATGACATAAAATAAGCTGACATCATTATTCATATACTTCAGCTGCCCATCCTGGAGGTAGGGAGGTAGCCTAGTCTCATTGCAATGTGCAGTGTGTAAGCCTTGCCAACTCTGTGCTGCAGGAGCATTGAGCTACTCAGTCAGCAGCAACAACAGAGCTGACAAGGCTGCTTGAAGGAGGTGGCAGTTAGGCCACACTGCCTGTAAAAAAGGCACAATCCTGCGCCTGCATCTTCAATCTCCTCAGCCACCCCAAATGGGGGTCAGACTGATCCTGGGGGAAGCGAAGGCAGATCCTATAGACTTAGTGAATCAGGAGAGCTTGTAGCAGCTGACAGTCAGCTGCAGGGAGGAAAAAAATATGACACATCAAATATCAAAATGTTGATTCAAATATTTCAAATGTCAGGTGTCAAATTTTAAATTGTGCTTCTTTACACAAACCAAGATTCACTTGTCAAATCTTGTAAAACAATCTTACTGTTAAAATACTGTCACTCAAATACGTCTTAAAATAATGATGAAATGGGTACTTTGTGAAAAATATAATTTCTCCCAAAAAATAATATGAAAGTATTAATCTTATGTGTAATTCTTGTATTCTTAGCATTCACGCTCATGGTAAAACCCTGAAGGTATCCATAAAATTCTCTCTCTAACCGCAAAAATAATAACACTAGCAGAATACCATCTTTTTGACAGACCCAAACTCAGTTGGTGTGTTTCAAATAATAATGCTGATATTTACTTGATAATTAAATGCAACTGATAATCGCTATATTAATTATTTATAGCAACCTTATTTAGTTGAAATATTTATTGTACACCTATTGTATTACAGATAAATTATATACACTAAAGATAACAAAAACAAGAATTTCTTTATTTTTTTCTATTGTTTGTACCTACCAGAACTTTTCTCCTTGCACCTCTGCTGAAAAGCAGCTTTCAGCCCAGTCTGACTATCCTGGTCAACAAAGTGTAAATAAATAAATAAATAAGTGCCATGTTTCATACACATCCTTACTGGTTTCCTTGTTTGTCAAGGGCACAATCCATTACTAGCTAGTCCCATACTAATATGTTGCAGGCACTGTACATTAAAAATTATGGCATGTGAAAATCAAATCAGACATCAGAAAAAGAATACATATGCTTTCATTTTATACTAAATCCAATTTATGTACCCTTAAACAGATCTAATGTCATGAAAAAAAAAATCATTAAACCTAGACGGAATTAGATCTAACCTATGCCTAAATCATTTCAGTGAAATGCAGATCGTTCTTTCAGCAATGTGCTCATTCCCATTGTTACTCATTGGCAGTTGTATCTTTTGCATCTTACTGCTTTCTCATTATATTGCCTTTCAAGGGGATTTGAAACAAAATCCTAGCACATTACCAAACCTATGCAGTAGAATACAAAATGGCGGAGTGCTTTTATTGTGTTAATCCACACTAAATGATTCAATGAAATGTATTTCAAGCCCCTATAAAGGCCAATTAAGGGGTGCTTAAATTTAGACCCTGTTGCATATAACAATTTTTTAAACCACAGATCTAATAATAATAAACACTCAAGCATTAATAAATAGTTCGGTCATCTAATATCTCTAGGTAGGGTGTTCCATAATCTGCCAATACTAAAGTGAAAGAACAAAGACTTCAGTTTTGAATTAACACCTAGCAAATGAACTAATAAATTGTCATTTTTAATATTTAAGCTATGGTCGATAAAACCAACACCCAACATTGCAGAAAACACATAGTCTGTAGTACACCTCCACAACAAAATTAAAATCAGCCCTTAACAGATTATAAGTTATTGACTACAATGATAAAATTTCAAGTTGCATTGCAAATAGTAAAAATTCACATCCAACTACATGTTTAGTAAATGTTCTCTGAATACACTCGAGCTTAGCCAACTATGTAACCCCCCCCACCCCCACACCCACACACAAAGAAAGAACCACAACATATTCCATCTCAGGATGAATACTAGCAGAAAATAAGTTGACCATAATAATTCTATCTCTAGCTGTACAAGTCCTACAAATATCCTTTATTAAACCATAGCAGTTCTTAGCAACACAATTCACATGATAGTTAAAGGAAAGAGACGGATCAACAATTACACTTAAATCCTCAAATCTGTATACCAGAAAGGCAAATACGGTTATCCAATACATAACAATAACTATTACTAGTGACACCAAAATGAATATCCGAACTTTTGTTATTACTAAATTCTGTACCCTTGTAGAAAACTTATCGAAATAGCTTTGCAAACACTGATCCATCCACCCATCCATCCACAACCCCTTTTCCCCATTTTTGCATATGGGGTTCAGGTGTCACTTCAACAGTGACAATCACATTCTAAAGAGATTCTGTAGGTAGACTGGACACTCTGAACTGGCCATAGGTGTGAATGCGTGGTGTGGAAGAACTACTGCTGCAGGGCTAGCCACCCAGCCCTGTAAAAAACAAAATAATTTCTATGAAATGTTTCTTTTAGAAGTCTAATAAATACTAATATTGGTACTGCCTTTAAAATCTAAATCTTATCTTGTCACTAACCGTCTTAAAAGTGTTCTTTCAATTAGTACCACTAAATGTCTAAACCTTTCTAACCTTGGGTTCAAAAGCCATGAAAAATTATAAGAACTTCAGCAGGTTACACGTGTACTCAACGCATTTTAAATAATCTTAAAATAAAACTATAATGTACTACTAAATCAAGTGCTACACCACATCTGCATTAAAACAGGAAAAATCAGTCCATGCATTTTTAAGCTATAAAGCTTCAAAAGTCACTGCAGAAAAAAATAATTATATTATTTTATCCATTATAGTCGAATATAAAACAACTTTGTCTAAAGAAAAACAAAAATATCTTTACATTCTGAGATAAGTGTATCTATATGTGGAGAGGACTTGTAAGTTGTGTGTCATGTGACTAGTGCAGAATTACCCTTAATCACATTCTGCACTGTACTCTTGACTGGACAATTCTATGGGTTGCAAAACCCGAAGCTTGTTAAAGGATAGATTACATTACCTCTCACTTATTTGCAAACAACTAGCATTTTGTCAAGTCATCAAATTAATGTTTCTTTCTTTTTTTGACTAACGGCTATAAGCAGAAAACATCTGTTGCTCATTAATGTCAGTCTGTAACTCAGGTCCGTCATAATGCTATAGAAGTAACTCTGTCCTTCTTGCACTAGATATGGCACCAGTGCAATGAGAAAAAAATAAGTTATTCTACAGGAGTCAGCTGGTCACTTGGAATAAGATGCTATCACAAATATAGCTACACTCATACAACTTCAGTAGCAGCAGACAGTGATGTACAGTGCAGACTTTTTAATTACTTCTCTCAACCACATCCATTTTTTCTAAGAAAAGCAACTGTGCCATCAATGCACTTGAAAGATTCTGGTAATTCAGTTTGACATTTTACAGGTAAAATGTATAATTCTTACTCAGATGTTTTGACTTATGGTATACTGTTATGAACAAAACAAGATAGAAACAAAAAAGTGCTAGATATTTGTTTAGACATTTTTGTTTCATCTAATTCCATCATGAAACATTCAATTTCAACGTTCACAGGCAGAGTTAATGTCATTGCTTTTTCTTTCTGAACTAGCAGGTGCAGTATTTTAATACATGTTGTCTCACCCGAGTAATTTCCTATGAAAACTTCAGAAACTGGCATGCATGCATCATTACATTTATATTTCCTTGTTGGCCAAAGACTGTAAGAGAGAACCATCTGTATTCTGTTCAAAACTGTTTCTCATCTCTGATATTGCTGATGTTACAAGTTCATATCATTGCATATTTTTTACTTTATTCACAGAATCCTGTCATGAATCTTCATAGTTAATAGGTTCATAAGTAAGTACTAGGCTAGCTGCCATGAAGGCTATTTTAAGCCTAGACAATTTCCCTTTTTCTGCTCAAATTATCCTACCCCATTAGGTTAGAGATTGACCTGACCCATCCCATGATCGATAATTATACATTACCCCTAATGAGACTAACTGGGACCATATCACTGATAATTTGAATAATAAAATAAATAAATCATATAAATTAATACAGCTATTAAGATGCATACCAGTACAGTGGACTCGACTCACTCATAGCAGAGCTGCTTTAAATAGAGTCCATGATTCTTTTAAGTTTACTTAGTTTAAATGTCCATATATTTATTTAGTTGCACTTTAAGGCAATATTTATAGTTTCACACCATATGAGAGTCGCAAAGTCATCATGTTTGTTTAAGCTATGGATTGCTACCACTGCTGCTGTGTGGACTGTCCGTTCTTTTTCCTGCTACATTTTGTTCTGTGGATTGCCATATTTTCTCTTAAAAAGTCAGTTAAAGAATGAAGAGCACAAAGAAAATTACAAGAACTGTGAGTATGAGAACCAGAGATGATACAAACAGAAACCAACACTTGAATGAGGACCCTCACAACTATGTGAGTACAGAAAGTGAAGTAAGCAGGGGAATGCACTGTACTAAGCCTATTTCTGCTAGTGTAAAGCAGAAAATGCAATTGAAGGTTAAACCTGAGCAGCAGAATTTGGTAAACAAAGGAAAAAGTAAAACTGATGACCAGTTTTGTTTTGACATACACTTGTTTGTTGGATTGCGAGACAGAAAGAAAAGAATATGGGAACGTAGTACCTACGAACATTAAGGCATAGATACAGCAACATGAAAGAAGCGAGAGCACTCAATCCTTTACTGATAACAGAGGCAATAAGGCACAATACAATTTTTGTTTAGAACTACCCTCACGAGAAAGACAAAAAAAGAAGTTGCAGTACCAGTATTTTGGAGCAAAGAAGCAACACCTTCTACCTCAAGACAAGTTACTGAAGAAAGTTGTCCTGATGTAGTGGACTTACAATTAAGCCTCACAACTTTTAAAAGGTACAATGGAAAGATGAATGTTTAAGCAGAAAGACAGACTATAACTAAGGCTGTAAGGAAAGACTCACTAGCAAGATGTCTGTGTTATTGTCCAGTTTAAACTAACAGTTAAAATATAATATTTTATGTAGTGCAAGTAAGGAAGTGGAGGAATTCTATATTAATTATTTGTGCCAACACCATAAACTAAACGTGATGAAGCTGACTCACTGACATGTTAAGAGGACATCTGGGTATAAAGAAATCCAAGGCATGAGTGCAAGTCATACCACCAGGCATAATGAAAGAGAGAGAAATGTTTTTTGCTCTTGTCCAATATGCCAGAAAACTGCATGACATTCCTAGCTATCAATAGTTCCTTGATCTGGGTGTCTTATCTTAGTAATACAATTTGAATGTATTGCTATAGACATGGTGGGGCCACCAGTAAAATCTAGCAATGAGCATCATTACAGCTACTCATTACAGACCATGATAACAAATTTCAAGAAGCTAAAGCCAGAAATTTGCTACTATTATTTTACGGAGTAAGTTTTAATAAACACACACTTCGTAACCAATACACTCCCCTTTATGTTGAGGAAGTAGCACCAGTGAAGAGGTTTAATAAAACAATGACATTTATGCTAAAGAAAATTACTAATGCTGATGGAAAACTTACTATCTGCAATCTGAGGTGAAAAGCATTACCCAGGTTTACCCCCATTTGAACATCTGTATAACAGGCATCCAAGAGTGATGCTTGACACTGCTAAAGAAATGCAGGAAGAGGAAAAACACCATTTAAAAGTATGACAGAACATTATGCTAGTTTAACAGACAGATTAAAGGTGACAACACCAATGATAAGGAAACGCATGTAGAGAACCCAGGAAATCCAACAACAAAAAACACATTTCTGGCCAAATGTAAGGGGTCATTTAACATGATGGAAAGCTTAGATGCAGGAAACTTAAACATTAGACAGACAAGCAGAAAGACAGAACAAAGTTATAGGTCCACATGTAAGCACTAGGCAATCTGCAGACCATTACAAGCCTAGCCATAAACTTGTACTCTGACGTTCTCTCCATCCTCAAGAAGGTCAAGATGAGATTAAGTCCATGAAGAATCTGAGGCTGCGCATCCAATTATATAGGTTAACCTTGAAGATGGCAAGGGTGCTCCTCTGCTTGACATGTAAAGATTTGTATTAATGCTGACAGATACACTAGCATATGCCTTTATCATGCCACCATATCTTATTTGTTGATGAAGGTTTAGATATTTTAACTAGGTATCTGTGGTACTGTTTGTTCTGGGAAGGAATAGGAGGCAAAAAGGACTGGATATTTCATGGCTCAAAAAAAGTACTAATTTCCATGGAGGAGTCTATAAGAGACTGGGTAGAATGAGAGGGCTGTCAGTCTGTCCTGATAACTGATATTTTTTTTTTTGAGACAATTGATATTTTTAGTTATGATCCTCTGAGATCTCTTAAGTTGGGTGAGATGTCTACATAATAAGAATGAGAAATGCTTTGTTTACCAAATGAACTATTCTACATTTTTTTCACATTTAATTTGACATCACTGTCCTTGTACCAACTGTTAACATTGCGTAACCCCCGTTGGCGAAAAAAGTGAGTGAGTGGGAGATCGAATAACATTACTCAATTTACAGCTGTCTACATGCTTTGATAGCTATAGGCCTGGAATGATGGCCTGAAGGTCTGAAAAACTGATGCCAAATAGGCGAAGGACCAAGAGTGAGACCACCAATGACATTTTTACTTAAAGAAGTGGCATGTGTGATGCTAACCATAGGATTTTGTAAGACAAGCAGTTTAGCTATCCACTGCACAACATAAGGATTTATACTGAGTTTAATTTGAGTGTTAAATATTAATTATGATAAATGTGGTGGTTTAGACTTTGGAAAGCCGACTACAACTGTCAGTCTGAGAATGGATGATCTTGTAGTAAGCATGATTATAGATATCGGCATCACTGTGTATACTAATTTAAAATTTAGAAATCAAGTACACATATTTAAAAGCTAAAGCAATGATAGTATTTGGTTAACATATAAAAACTTTATCTCTAGGCATATTGCTATTGTGAGGCCAGTAAATTAGTACAACTCATTGTTTTGTCCTTACAGCAAGGGAGATCTGCTTATTTTGGAAGTTATACATGTTTACCAGATAACTTTTATGAAATAAACCATCTTCCACACAATGCTAGACTATAACATCTGTTCAGTTAGTTACTGGTATCTGTAGTGCAAATTGTGTCTTGCTTTTGAGGTACTTCAAGACGAAAACTTCCACCTGTTATTTAAGTTTGACTTATTAGGTTCAAAACTTACATCTTGAGGTGAGGATTATGCTTACATAATAAGTTGGTGCAGGACCTCACTAAGATCAAGGTTCTTAACTCACTCAATGGGCTGTTTGTGGAATAAAGTCTAGCTATTTATACATCAAAGTGAGACATTAGCCTCTTTTAAAAATTCCATTGACAACTGGATGGGATCAAATGATTACACACTTATTCCAGAGGCTGTGTTATAATTTGGTTTCAGCCCTAACGCAGTTACCTTTAACTAAAAACTATACTCAGATTTGAAAGCCTGTCAATAATACCTGCATTGGGAATAGTTTCAAAGCCCTTGACTTGGTCCAGGTATGATGTACACATTGCATAAGCATTATCCATTGCTTTGGTTACTTTTTCAAAATAAATAAATAAATAAATAATCAAGCTAAAGAGGCAGGACCTTCCTGTGACAAAAGTGAAATGATAAGGGTCCACAATTAAGATATTTTCAATTTCCAGTTTAACAAGATCTGAGACAATATGTTCCAGTGAGACTAATAGGTCTATAATTACTAGGGTCTGTGGTTGAGCAACCCTTGCATAATTGTATTACTATGGCTATTTTTACAGGCTTAATGAATATAATAATTGGAGAGGCTTAAATTAAACAGGTTAAGTAGAGGTCTATATGAGCCATATTTGGCACTGTAATGAGGCAACCAGGTATAATAGGAGGGCTCATGGATGAGGTGCTCACAGTTTTTGAATGGTTTGAGACAACTTGCTCCATAATAATTAAAGGGGTGACTGGGATTATGATATATGCGGGATAGCTATAACTACTGGTAGAGTAAAATTTGAACTAAAATTGTCAGCGAAGGTATTAGCTACTTATTTTGGGTCAGAGTGTGCAGTATTGTGGACTAGCTCTGAACATTGTTGGGTTTTACTTCTCAGTTTCCTAACACAGTTAAAAAAAGATCTGTAATTATTTTTACTGGCTATTTTAACTTCATGTTCAGCAATCAGCTTCATAATTGTTCTTTAACTTCTTTGCTAGTTTGCTTAAACATGCTCTTAAGGTAAGTAAAATACTTTAAACAATTGCTTTTCTTGTTGTATAATTTACTTACTCGTGTATTCCACCACAGGAGTTTGTTTTTAAATGTGTCACTATATTCAATACAGAAAGGGACAGCCTTCTCGGTCCAACTATTTAAGTGGGAATAGACGTCAGAGGCATAGGCAGCAGCTTTAGCAATGGGATCCATTGCAGGAGAGTTACACAGAAATTTATTTAGGCCATGAAATAACTGAAAAAGGCTTGCTTTTGATAGGTCACTAAATACAAAGGTATTTACTAGGGAAATACCATGAGTTTTAAAGGAAAAGGTTGCTAACTTATGGTTGGATTAAAAAGGCAGGAACATATATACATATGGAAATATAGAAGAGACTATATTTGTGTGGACTAGACCAAGGATACTGAAGCCACTTACAGGATAGTTAATTATTTGTAAAAGAGAGTTAACATTTATAATATCACTGAAGTGTTAGGCATACCGACCACTGGCATTATAAGTCAGCCAGTTTGCTGATGGACAACTGAAGTTCTCCACTGGAAAGGTATTAGGTTTAATGATGATTTCAGTAAGGTGTTAAGATAGCAGTCATACTCAGAAGGGGATATACATGGTTAATCTATAACAAGCTATAAAGTGGTAGTTGTTTTTTATGGTGATTTGGACATCTAGGAGTTGAAATGCGGTGTCCCAAGAAATCTGTCTTGAGGCTGAGAAACTCTTGACAAATATGGATACTCCACCACAATTGCAAGTTGGTCTGAAGACATGAAAGGCACTATACTCTGGAATTGAGGGTGGGATTTCATTGCTTTGCAAACATGTCTCAGTAACTTACTGCATATACAAATGTGTTCAAGGTGCACGTCAGCCTTAAACATGATGTAAACTATGAAGTCTGCCTGTCTGAATCACTAACAATTTCTAATACCACTTTCACAAGTTCATGTAAGTGTTGACCTTTTAATGTTTCATGTGAGCTCGTTCCTGATTTAATTGTATATACTAACATAATCTTGTCTGTCTTCTACATACTTTGGCTACCCATTTATGTAATCATACAAAAGAAAGAATCTCAGGGGGTTTTCCAATCAGTAGCACCTCATGAACGACCTAACAGAAGGCAAGCATGCACTGTCTCCACCTACACGAACAACCTGTTAGAAGGCAGGCGTGCACTGCCTTCACCTGCATGAACAATCTGTTAGAAGGCAAGCATGCACTGTCTCCACCTGCATGAACAACCTATTAGAAAACTGGTTGCTCATACATTAAGGCATATAGAGACTAACATCTAAACTCTTACTGAGGCCTTTGGATAGACTTTTCCAAAATGATTGCACCTCAGTGCATGGCCAAAATTTATGCCACAGGTTGGGGGATTCTTTCCTGTAAATCGTACATCTTACACTTAGTGTGCACCAGCACTTTACACTGTCCGTCATAGCGCAGTATCCCCTCTGGAGAAACAATATCATTTTTTTGCATAGTAACAAGGAAATTCCCTTAGGCTGCTGACCCTGCATAGAAAACTTTCCTGTAGCTGGCCCTCAATAGGTGACCCCTGTCTTGCCTACCATTCTAGGTACCCTTCCTCCTTTATGACTAAAGTAGTCAAGGAAGTGACCCTGAAACATTTCATATAGTTGTGATGTTTTCCTGATCTTGAGAACAAAAACAAGAATTGAATTGCATAGGTAATTAAGTAAACCAAGGACATAAGGGAAAACTAAGCAACTATTTAATTTACCTGTTTTGCAACCAACAAAGAAGAGAAACCAGCCTGCAGGCAGACTTGTTGCACATGCTGGCTTGTTGCATTATTTTTTACCACTCAGCTCATGGAATGAATATGAATGGGTTGTTTAGTTCACATTCTACAAGTTAGGGTCATTCAGGAACAGCTGTAAATGAGACAGCCATTGGGTAGTTTGAGGTTTTCAGCTAAAACCATGTTTTCAGTGGATGCTCAGCTCACAGAGCTGAAGGGGGACTGTCTATGCTGATTGTCCCTGGCTTCCACAGAGGACATTGCCAGAAGACATCCCTGAACCCTTCTCTCAAACATGGGAAGTGCTTTCCCCAGTCCTCACCAAAGAAGCCACACTTTCCTATTGTGCTCCTTGAATGCCCGCTACCCTCCCTTCCCTATGGGAGAGGCTAATGGGTTATAACCCTTCATTCCTGTTCCTCCCTTTTTGGCTCCTCCAGTAACAGGGTTGCCAATCAATCTGTAGTTGCCTGGGACATGATGAAGGCCACCACTGATCTGCACCATGGAGTCAAACTCTTATTAACAATTTTGCAGTACAACAATATAGTGGCAAGCATGGAAGGTTACAGATCCAGCATGCAGTGAAACAAACTAATAAAACAAAAAAATGGTTACTGCGGAAAGCCTGTTCGTAATTTTATAAGCTATCTGCTATTGTAAGTCCAATGAGACACTGGAGGTGGGGCTTGTGTAAAAAGCCTGTTTTTTTTCCACGTCAAAATAAATGCACACACGCACACACACACATATATATATGTATATATACATACATATATATATATATATATATATATATATATATATATATGTAAAGAGACGGGCAACAATAAGACAATCCTTCAGAACACTCAAGGCACTATACAAGATTGTTCACCTAGTGGGAGTTTATGGTTCAGAGATGCCTATATTAGGCTGCTCTGATATGAAAGTCTGGAAAAAGGCTATACAACTTCCTGATTGGTCAAGGAAAGGACTATTCTATCTGTATGACTTAACTAACATAGTTGCAGGATGGAGCCATCCTGGGTAAATTTTCTAAGCTTCAGAGAATGTGGGGTTTAGATAAGCATTTTTTTTGGCAGTATCTACAATTAAGGTATTCAATTTCACAATTGAAATACAAAGGTTGTCCATGAGGGGGTGAATGAAAAAACCTAGTAGCTATGTGTGAATTGGTATGACAGCTTAGATTACGTGCCATCTTCCCACCAGGTGTAAATGAGTACACCTCCATCTCCCCCATTTTACAGATGAAGGCCAGTAAGCTTTATAATTTTTAACATTTCAGGACTGGTTTGCAACATATTTTATTTTAGCATTGTGCATTCTGTAACAATGTTTTTATTCCATAGAATATTCTATTGTAACGTGGATTTTAGATAATGGTTTATGGCTGAAGTTCGTTTTTCACTGTGTTATGAACTGTAGTGTTTAGGTATTGACTTTGTCAAATCAACAAGCACTGTTACTTTAAGAAAATAATGGAAATGTAACATGCACAAGTTTAATTGGATAGTAATTAACCAATATTTTAAGACAACTTGTATAATATAAAGATGCATTTCAAAATGGCTTGTTCTCTGATGAAATCTTCAGAGTGAGAAGAAAGCACTCAATTATTTTTTAATTTTCTCTTTATTAAATCTTTATTTCGATCAACATTTAGACCTTCTTGCTGGTGTTTTGTTTTTGTATGTGACTGATTCATTTATTTTCACTATAGAAGTTGCCCCACACACTAAATTACTAGGCATTATTATAAATGAAAACCTTAACTCTGACCTACACGTAAACAATAACATCAAAGAAAAACACACCAAAAGCTTGGTCTGCTCTGCAGGCACCAACACTTTCTTAGTTTCTCTACTAGACAAACCCTTGCAACTACCTTTTTATTACCGTCTCTCCTTTATGATGCCCCTCTCCTCACTAATATCCATAATTCTACAAAATCCAACCTTGATATGTGTTACAACGGGTCCCCTTCAGATGGTCGAACTTTTAAAAGCTCGACTTTCATATGGCCGAGACCGTATGATTGAACTTTTAAAAGTTCGAACAGTCTGAATGGGGATCTCCATAGAGCGCGGAAGAGAAAGATTTCCTTTTACCGCAATGTAGTGCAATCTCAGAATTAGCATATTTAAATAGTGGGGGGTGCAGGGGTGCTTGCCCCCCTGCTAGCACTGTTTAGTTTTTTTTTATTTTTTACATTTAAATGTTCGATCATATGGTCTCGGCCATATGAAAGACTAACATTTGGATGTTTGATTATGTAAAGTAGACCCCGTTACAACAGAATAGCAAAATTTGCCACCAAGGCTAAATTCTCATCCTACCACTGTAAGTCACTGAAGCAATTAGGGTGGCTGGAACTCCCCACCATCTCTCATTCACCCAACTAACTACAGTGCAAAAAATAATCTACAGATCCACAGACTGTCCTGCGCTCTCAACTCTACTTGCCAAATCCCATCCCAGCAGGCATCTAAGACCTGAAAATCATCTACTTCTAAAAGTAGATAAGCCCACCTTACCTGCTGGTCAACTCTTCTATTCCTTCACCGTCGTCAAACTATGGAACTCACTTCCACTTTCTATAAGAAATACAGGCAGCACCGCCACCTTCAAACAAATACTGAAAAATCATGTTAACTCTTCCTGGCTATGTTCCTGCTCTATAACCTAACCTCTTCACTCTCCTTATATGATTACTAAACTTCTATATCTTTTGCTACTAGTAACTGATGATACTTTCTCCATATTTATTATTTTTTATTTTTATCTTCACTTGTTGACACTGGTACAATAATACTGATTAATATATCTGCTTATACCTCTGATTGAATTAATTGAATTCTGCTTTAATATATATTTTCTATATATATTACTGTAATCAAACTAAATTCCTGCTTTTATGTATATATTTTGTATGTGTTACAGTATTTACTATCTGTAACACTATTTCTACTTCTGCACCAATTGTTTATATTTTTTCTGTATCTATGTTCTTGTTGGAGCTTTTCTCCCTGGGCCTCCACTGAAAATGGGCTCTTTTAGGCCCAGTGGACTTTCCCGGTAAACAAATGCAATAAATAAATAAATAAATTTACAATGCTGCAACATTCTGTTTGGTTTGTTGCTACCTGAGGTGCTTGAGGGACTTGCATGGATACCTTGGATGTAATCGATTCATCTGAGGTATGTGGAGGGTACCGGGACTTGCTAAAATTGAAAGTAGATGCGTCTTCCCTAAAGGGTGAGCTTACTATACTCATTGAGTTGATTACCCAAGACCAAGGAGGTGTACGCGATGGCAGCACATTTCATTCATCCTTACTTCTAGTTCTTGTTCCTGGGGGCAAGAATTCTCCTGCTGCTGTTAATAGAGCTTTTGTGATGGATGATGGTGTTTTTTCAGAGCAGTCTCTGTTTACACACACAATTTCCTCATAATTTGCACATAAGAGGGGGAAGGGTTTCAAAGTTAATTTGCCAGAAGTTATTTCAATGGCAAATGGGCCTTTTCAATGATCTTATGCTGCTGTAGAAGGTACTGACCCTTTATTTACAAGTGAGGTATGAGCACGCTTCTCCGAGCAATTGAGAGAGGAGTTTATAATGTTAACACTTCTGGTGGCAATTTTAAAAGTTCAGTGGATAGAACATTTGACTTTCAGAGTGATTTTAGTAACGTGTTTATGGACAGTGCAGTTACTCAGAAACACTTTTGCCTCTCTAAAGGACTTAATCTTTTTATTTGAAAAGAGACTTACTAAATTGAAAACTTTACAAATTGAAAATAGTTATTTAACCAATGTTTACATTTCAAGATTGTACCACAAGGATTAAGGTTATACAAATTCGCTTTTGGGCTGGTGTAATCTAGAGAACTTGTGGATGACTTTATTAAGATGCTTGATGCCGAGCTCATACAAAAGATTATTAAATATAATGAGCTATACATTGGCACTTTAAGTACAAGTGGAAGAGTGGCATCATAAATGTAACAGACTTGTTATACGGAGAGTTTAAAAATTTGTATGAAAATGTTTTAAGAAGACTTGCTAATAAATATAGTAATATTTTTAAAGAAAAATAGAAATCTTGAGAGGGATATCAAGCAATATAAAAATAGGGAGGCCAACCCTAGCAAATCCTTGTCAGTTTTTTAGAAAACAAGAGAAAGGTTTTTATTCAAATTTTGAGCATTCATCTGTCTCTGTTGTGGCAAGGTGGATTCTCTTAGGGAGTATCTGGATAGAAAGACCTTTAGCGATAAAGTATAGGATTTTCAGAAGCCATAATGTTCAGAGAGGCTAGCAAGTCAATCCAAGCAATTAGGAAACCCTGGCCTGAATCATTTGAACCTTTCATCCCTGCCAGCCAACAAAGGGTATGGGCAGAAAACACGGGGGAAGAGGAGGTATTAGTTAAGGACAGTACTGGTATTATACATACATATGTGGGGGTGCAATATATATAACTACACAGATTGTGTTATGAAAGAGTATTTTTCCCTGTTTCAAATAGGTTGTAAGTTTGTTCCCACAAAGAATATAGATATCGCAGATTGGTGACCAAGTTGAAATTATTACTAGGAAACTTAAATTGACACCTTTTTCATGACAACAAAGAGGAATCAAGGGACAGGAACTATGAGAAAGAAGTTAATATTGAAAAAGCATAGTGTGTTCAATCCCCCTCTGTTCTCAACTATTCACATTTTTGAAAAAGCAATTATGAAAGAATTGTACAATCTGAGTTATTCTAACGAGATATATTTCCAACCTGACCAAAGAAAAGCAGGTTTTTGATAAGGTACAGAATGATAGAGTGGCACTAATTATGAAACTTGACAAAGGGGATGGCTCAGTGTTATATGATGTCTGTGACTATTCCATTGCTATGCTAGAGATTTTACACAATGCTGAGGTTTACACCCCCATTTCTAAAAATTAAATTAATATAGCATGCCATAGAATTGATTTATTTCTGGAGCAAAGAGTAAGCCTTAGTGGTGAAGCGGTTAGCGTTGTCGCCTCACAGCAAGAGGTTCTCCAGTTCGATTCTCGGCTGGAGCACCTTCTGTGTGGAGTCTGCATGTCCTCCCCGTGGTTGATTGATGTTAAAGACATGCAGGTAGGTGCGACCGTGAATTGGCTTGCCTTCTTTCAAGGTTGGGCGTCGAGCTGGCAACTCAGCACCGTAAAAATCCACTGTCAATCATGAGCGGACCGGAGTTCCACTGTGGCGACCCTTAACCGTGAAAAGCCGAAAGACTTTTTTTTATTAATTAGAGCAAAGAATAGATACTGAAACATTTAACTTTTTATTGAATCTAAAGCCTGTTATTACTACCATTTTCAACACCCCCAAAATACATAAGAAAGTTTCAAATCCCCCATTTAGACCAATAGTTTCAGCTCAGGGGTCTAAAACCTATCCTGTGGCAGTTCTTATCAATAGGTGGCTGAAGCACATTTATGAAGTGGTCCCTCATCTCCTGAAAGACTTGAGACTTTTTTGAAGGTTGAAAATTGATGTGTGGAACAAAGATCTCATATTTCTAAATGGATGTTGTTGATTTCTTCACAGTGATTCCAAGTACAGAAGGCTTGGATTTTTTTTCATGATAGTCTCAATCAGTTTTCTCATTTATCTAATGAAAAACTTAACCTGTTGGTTGAATTGACCTCCATAGTTTTAGAGAATAACTATATTATTTTTGAAGGAGAGTTTTTTCAACTAATTATCGGGATTGCTATGGGTGTTGCCTGCACCCCAATATTTGCTAATTTGGTTTTGCATAGTTGGGAGAACAAATATCTTTTTAATAGCCCCTTTTTTTTCAAAAAATTAAACTTTACCTGAGATAGCTTGATGATATTTTGATGTTATGGGACAGTGCTCAGGTTGAGATAAACTCTTTTGTAGAATATTTAAATAACCATGCATTTTTTTACAATTTACTTACACTTGGAATAGAGAGAAGATTAATTACCTCAACGCACTTATATTCCATACACCATCGGGGTTTAAATCTAATGTTTATTGGAAAGCAACATTCTACAGTTCCTACTTACACTATACCAGTTGTCATCCCCTTTCACAAAAAAAAGAGTTTAGTGAAAGGACAATGTATCAGGGTGGCCAGAATGACATACTTTCAAGGTGAGTTGGATAAGTTAAAGGAAATGTTTTAGGTTAGCGTATACCCCAACAACTTTGGTAAGTTCCACTTGCGAAGCAGTTTCTACAGATTGGGGGTCAAGTATAAACCACTTTTGGGCACTGGCCTAGAAGGCAAGTATCCATCTCAAAATACGGGGAAGTATGAGAAAGCTTTGGTTCTGCAATGCAGTAAATATTCTAAGGAACTTAAAGAAATTGTCAAGAAAAACTGGAACATTTTTAAAGTCAACTCAGGTCTTTACAATATGGTTGGGCCTGAACCCACTTTCATTTTTAAGGCAGCACCAAATATGAAAAATTCTTTTGAACACTGCATCAGTGAACTCCCCTACACTACAACAAAACTAACGGGAACGAGATGCTGTGGGCATTGTAGGCAATGTGGATTTATTGCCAAGAAACAAACTGTGTTAGAGAATATCACAAAATCTGTGCTTAATTCTCAGAGAGATAATTGTGCTACACAAGGGGTGATCTACTTGGCTTTATGCTTACAGTGTTCTGCATTTTATGTAGGCAAAACCAAGCCTATGTTCAAGACACATGTTTACGAGCATACTTACAATATTGTTAATAAAAAAGAAAACATTGCTCTATGTAAACATTCCTTAGCCTGCCCTTCTTTTAAGAAGTTTCTTTTCGGCATTTTGGAGCATAGAGCAAAGGCCATGACAGGGTGACTGGAAAACCCAATTAGCTAAGCGTGAATTGGTATGGGAGCTAAGATTAGGTGCCACCTTCCCACTAGGTTGAAATGAGTACACCTCTATCTATCACATTTTACAGATGAAGGCCAGTAAGCTTTAGAATTTTTAGCATTTCAGGAAGGGTTGGCAACATATTTATTGTAGCATTGTGCATTCTGTAACAATGTTTTTATTCAATAAGTATTCTCTTGTAACGTAGTTTTCAGATAATAGTTTATAGTTGAAGTTTATGGAACACTTTGTTATGAATTATAGTGTTTAGTCAATGACTTTGTCAAATGAACAAGTTCTGTCACTTTAAAAAAGTAATGGAAATGTAACATGCGCATGTTTAATTGGGTAGTAATTAACCAATAGTTTAGGACAGCTTGTATTATACAAGATTGCATTTTAAGATGGCTTGTCTTCTGATGAAGTCTCCCAAGTGAGATGAAAGTGCTCAATTACGTTTTAATTTTCTCTTTATTAAATCTTTATTTCGATCAATGTGTGGACCTTCTTGCTGGTGTTTTGTTTTTGTGAAATACAAAGGTTGGCTTGACTGGGCATACCTTTGCATTCTTAAGGAGTATAAAATCTATCAGAACAAAAGACTTTTACCTGCTCTTTATTAAAGAATGTTCAAAATCATCCAGATTTTTTATAATAAAAGGGTTTTACAGCTTTAAGTCTTTATTTTTTTTCTCTGCTTTTCGAGTATGGAACTTATTGTTTGAATTAACTAGTTTTTTGGTACATTTGGGAAGGTGTTTCACATAGCCGATACTCGTAGGTGATCTGTAAGCAGTCCGGCAAGCCACATTCGAATTTATTCCCTTTTTTGTTACCAGTGGTTTGTCTGGGAGTCACCCTTATGGACTGTAATAAAGCTACAGGAATTGGACATGGTGAAACTACTTCTTCATTAGAAGATAATTCATTAAACTGTACAAATAAGACTGAAGGGGATCTCACCCAATTGGTGGCAATGCTTTCACAAGAAGTGGCCACCTTGGATAGGAAGATCAGGGAACTACAAATCCCACAATCCACTGACACTACCAGAAGGAAAGAAGCTACAATGGCCCAAGCGACGCTGGCCAATCAGGGGGATTTTACAAACGTGAATTCATCAGAAGCAAATATCCCCTTGCTATCTCAGCAAAATGCTATGCCTTTTAACCACAGGGACCCAGATTTCAACAATTGGGAGATAGATTATTTTAATTTCAGGGACTGGATGCAAAAAGACATTTTGTTTCACAGTCAAGACCTTAACATTATAACACAGGAACCTCCAAAATCCTCTGACAACAAAATTTGGGGAACCTGAGATAGATTAACTTTTTACTTTCAAAAAATAAGTAATAAAAGCCAATGAATTCATTAATTAACAGCAACTACTTCATTAGCTTAAAGCAACAGTAACTAATTAGTAGTTACTGTTAATTAATGAGCTCATTGGCTTGAAAGTTGTAGAAATATTGGTGGTGAATTTTTTTTTTTGATTCTGATGAAGTCTATGGTGCAGTAGACGGAAGTGTTAAATCTTATGGAGTTCTTGATGTGAATAAAAGACTGCTCATTTTTTAATATACATTGAGTGGACTGCTGTGGCTTTTGAAGTGCTTGGGAATCCTGTGCTGGTGTTTTCGCAATTACTTTTTATTACTTACTTTTTGCTGGTTGTTAGGGATAACACTAACTGTTTTGGAACTTTTTACTTTGTTTAATGGTTTTGGGTTTGATTTAATGCAGTTTATCATTAAGTGTAATGACAGACATATAAACAAATTATTTAATGATTTAGAGAAATTAAATGACGAACTTGTCAAAGACTTATTTGAATTCAATGTTAATTGATATGACAATATCTTTACTAAGTTTGAGAAAAATGTCAAACTACATCTTAATTGCAAACGTAAAAAGGTGATGAGGGACAATCAAGATTATTTGTCTAGGAAAGTGGATCCTGTTCCCAAATCTTATTATGTAGATACATATCAAGGACCAAGTACAATACATTCTATTAATGAACAAGGGGGAGGGGATAATGTTTATTTTGATTCTCAAAATAATTCCCAGCAGGAATACAAAATAGAATATGGGGATCAATATGATAATCAATACCCACCCCTTAGAATATCTGAACATTTGGAGAATAAAAATAGGCAAAAAAATGTTTTTACCCCAGAACCCACAATTGAAACCAATGAGAAGCAGGGGGAGAATGTGGAGGAACTAGTAATAGGAAGTAGTTCACCTAGTCCAAAAAAGTATTATTACAGCATGTGATGGTAAATTTAATTCTTTTCAAGGGTTCAATATTTATAACTATACATATCTAGAAATTTATGAAATTTTTTTACCCTTTTTAAAAAAGGATTTAAATTTGTTCCCTCATTTAAAGTATGATTAGTGGATACAATTACCGAATTAAAATTATTTACTCAGAAGTTACATTTTCAATTAATGTTTAAAGAACAAACAGCCCTTGTGAATGACAATTCTAAAGGAATATTATGGAGAAGGGGTTAGTTTAATTCCCCACTACACCCTTTAATACAGGCTTTTGACAATACTTGTGTGGCTGATATACACTCTACCCTTTCAGGTTTTTATTTTAATAAAACAATAGGAAAATGTTTAATTTGACTATAAAAGAGTTCAAGCTGATGCAGGAACTTAGACAAGATGAAACTCTTAGAATTATGAAGCCTGATAAAGGTGGGGGTATAGTGATTTATAATAATACGGATTATGTTAATTCATTATTTAATGTTTTTTCTCTGACTAAACTAAATCTCAGATATCTCCTAGGAATGAGGCGTTTTTAGCTCACAAAATTACAATTGTTGCTAGAAGATACACTTTTACAGGGTGTCATTTCCGAAGAGCTATTTAATTTTTTAAAGGTTGACCATCCATTGATCCCAGTGGCATTTCATATACCAAAAATACAAAAGGATATACAACATCCACCATTTAGAGTCATTATATATGCTAATGGTAGTCCCACCCATCCCTTAAGTGTTTTTAATAGACAGGCTTCTTAAAGGTACATTGGACCCGGTACAATATCTTTTGAAGTATTCTTGGGATTTTTTTACTAAAATTAATAAGAATTGGTATTCACATAGTTGTTGTTTCTCTACAACAGATGTAATTGATTTGTTTACATCGATCCCCCATGAGGAGGGTTTGGAATCGTTTCCCAAAGCAATTAGGGTTCCACATGCTTTAGTGACACAATGGTCAATTTTATTATGATCGCTATGGAGTTTATTTTAATAAACAACTACTTTATGTTTGAAGGTGAATACTATAAGCAAATTAAAGGGGTGGTGATGGGTGCTAGTTGTGCCCCTAGACGCAGATATGGTGCTTTATGCCTGGGAATCCAAACACGTATTTGGTTCAAAATATTCTTCACTTTGGTTAGCGTATTTTAGATTTTTGGATGATATTTTTGTTTCATGGAAGGAGACAACTGAGTAACCATTTGTTTTTGTAGAATATTTGAATAGTGTGTGTCCATATTTCAAATTCACTTCCACGGTGTCGTGAACTTCTATAAACTATTTCGATGTAACTCTATACAAAGACACCTCTATCTGGTCATTCAGTTCTAAGATATTTAGGAAAGGAACATTTTCAAACAACTATTTGGATTTTAAAAGTTACCATCCTAAGCATACTAAAAGAAACATCTTTAAAGGCCAACTGGTGAGGGAGGCCAGAATGTGTTCAGATCTAACTAACTTTAACTTAGAGATAGACAAAATTACTGGAATGTTTGAAAACAGAGGTTACCCCTTAGATTTGCTTAGTTCAATTAAGGTTGACGTTTTATCAGGTTGGGGAGCCAAGTATAAATCCTCTTTTGGGTGACAAAAACTCTTTAGATACTACAAAAATGAAATGGTAGGTTGCAACCATATTGGCAGTATGGTTACACCTTTTGGAAATGGGGAAAAAGATATTAGAACTATTATTTCTAAGAACTGGACTATTTTTAGAGGTAACCCTGACATTTTGAATGTTCTTGGCAAGGAACCTCACTTTGTGTTCAGGACTGGAAAAAAAAATAAGTATCTTTTTGAACATTTATGTTACCCTTCAAAATTGACAATTAAAGGTACAACTAAATGTAGTATGTGTAAGCAATGTCCTTATATATTAGATGCAGACACAATTTATTTGAGAAATAATGGTTATAAAGCCAAGTTAGTTAGAAGTAATTGTAACACAAAAGGGTTGGTTTATATCTCTATATGTGAAACGTGTGATAGTTACTATGTAGGTAAAACAGACAGAAAAGCTTAAGGCTAGAATTTTTGAACACATATAAGCAATTTCTAAAGGTAGCATTAATAATTCTTTGTACAATCATACTTTACAGTGTTTGGGTTTCACCAAATTTAAGTTTGGAATTTTAGACCTGGTTCCATATAATCTAAGGGGGGGGGGGGGGTGGGAGCTTTTAATAGAAATGAGTTTTACTGGATTACTAAGTTACAGTCTAATACTCCACCAGGGATCAACAGAAATGTTTCACTCTTTCCTGCTCTTAAGAAGAGAGCACTGGATTTTAAATAATGCATTATTTTACATATAAAAAAGTCTTTTACATTTTATATTTTCAGCCTTAATTTAATATTAAAGTTCTGTGATGAAATTTGTCTATTTACTTAAATGGCAGTATGATTTATTTAAATGGTAGTATGTTTTATAACAAAGGGTCAGTGTCTTTTTAAAAAACAGTATGGTTTTGTCTTAATTAATTTAATTGAATAATTAGTGGTTTATTTTGTATTAAAAAATAGGTCAGGTTGAGAGCTTGATTATTCTGATGAAGTCCCAGTTTGTTTTGAGGGACGAAAGCGCTTAACATGTTTTTAACAATTCTTTTATAATAAAAAGTTTTTTCAGCTTTATTAAATTAAATCTTTATTTTCTGTCTGTTTTTCAAGTATGCAGCTTATTGTGTGAATTAACCTGGGTGCCAAGTTAAACTATTTTTGTTTTTCTTTTTGGTGCCTTTTTTTCCAGCATTATTTTCAGTTTATTAGATTTTATAAATTACAGAGTGCATCAGAATAAAAGTCAGAAAAATTTTGAGTAGTTCTATATTGATATTTTATTAAATGGTGACTGAATCCTCTATTGGCAAATATAGGGTGGTGGTCACTAAGGGAATCAGGTAATACCCCAGAGTTAGTATACCTGGTGGGGTTGAGAATAGAATTTTTATGTATCTATTTATTGAATCAAGTAGAAGAAGAGATTAGCTGTTTAAATCCCTACAAGTTAAGACTAGTAGTTGGGGGTGTTAAATGTCATAGGTTCATAAGATGATAATACTATGCTATTGGCCAGGAGGCCCTTATAAACCTAGCCAAGAATTTTGCAAATGTTCCCATAAAGTCAGCACCTGTTTTCCCTGTCCAGCAAGGACACAGGTGGGATCCCAGGTGTGTATTTTGTCACAGATCATAGGAAGTTACTAGGCTAATGGCCCGAGAGCCCTTACAAGCCTAGCCAAATTTACCCTTGCTACCACAATCAGCACCTATTGCCCCAGTCCAAGAGTGACACAGGTGGAACCCCTGGGGTGAATTTACGGTTACTCATCCAATCGTCTAGACTGATTGAAGAGGGCCAATGAGGTGCTCTGTTTGAAGTGATATGGGAGTTTATTCCAAAGGTGTGGTAAACTCAGAGACAAATCTGTCCCTCCAGCAGTTTCTATTGATGTCACATACCAGGTTTAGGTATTTAGTAAGTAACCTGTGTGCCATTTCACTTGCGGATGTGCAACATTTCCAATTAAGCAGGATGAGAGATTCCCTTATATGCAAGCAGAGATTGCCACTGAGTAGTCTGTATATAACAGAATACAGTGACAGTAATTTCAGCCAGTCCACATAGAACAGATGCTGAAGACTTTGAATTTTCCTTGTGAGGAACCTTTGATGTCTCTCCAATTGCTGCATGTGCTTTGAAAGGCACACACCAAAAGGGGTGTTGTACTCAATTACTGGCCTAATGAGTGAAGAGAATAGGGAGGTGATAACTTCTCCTTTTCTTGAGGCAATGCCCTTGCTTATGAGATGAGCCATATAGAATGCCCTTCTTACCACTGTAGAAACATGGTGATCAAAGAGCAAGGTTGCTGTCAACCTGATTGCCGACATCTCTCACCACTGAGTGCATACTTAGGGTATTGCCACTGATGTAGTAATTTGCAGGAACATCGCTCTTACTGAAAGGGATGATGATACATTTTTTTGCATTGAGTTTGAGGCCATGACTTTGGTAACAGTCATTTGTTTATGTAATACTTTCTTGAAGGATGTTGACATCGCTTGGAGATTCTATGACCGCACCCAGTTTGCAGTTGTCAGCAAACTTTGTCAGCCACAGTCCCTTGGTTTTAGCTTGTATTTCAGAGAAATAGATTCAGAATAGTAGAAGTCCCAGGACCGATCCCTGTGGAACACCACTGGTTATGGGTCTGCTGTTGGAGATGGATTCCCTATTTTGACTGTAAGAGTTTTATCAGTGAGCCAGTTCACAACCCACCTTATCTAGCTGGGAGTGTTTGTCAATGATGCCTGAGTGATAGATAGTGTCAAATGCCTTGGCTAGGTCTAAGTAGGCTGTATGTACATATGTCCCCTCATCCAAGGCCCTGTGACTGTCTCGAAGAAGTCCACCAGGTTTAACAGGCATGATCTCTCCTTGACAAATCCAAACTGGGTAGGATCTATTGTTTGGAGATTACCTATATCTTTGTTGATAAGGTCCATGATGATTCTCTCCACAGCATTGCAGACAAGGCTAGGCAGGCTAATAGATCTGTAGTTCCTGGTGTCAGTAGAAACACTTCCTTTATGTACTGGGATAATGGTAGCTGTTTCCATTCAGCTGGGACGAAGGTGGTGCTTAGACTGTGACTGAAAAGAGTACCCAATGTTGATACTAATGTTTGTTTGAGCCCATGCAGGATGCAGCCTGGGATGTTATCAGGTCCCACTGATGCTGTGCTTTTGGCCTTGGAGAGGGTGTTTAAAACCAGCTCGTTAGGGATACAAGGTAGGGGACAGGTGGTAGGGATGTCATGAAGTATGTGTGAAGGGGACAGGGGACTGAAGTTTTCACCAAACCTGTCAGCCAACAGGTTAGCTATGTCCATCCGTTCAATACCAGTTCAGTGCAAATCTGGGCCTTATCTTTTAGGTTATAGATGTAACTAAAGAATGCCTTATGGTTGCCCTTTGTCGAGGAAGGTAACCTGGAGTGGATGTTTGCCTTGGAGGACTTCACAAGAAATCTTATTTGCTTATTTAAGCTAAGGAGGGAGTGTCTCCAGTTTAAAGCCCACTCCTTCTTACTCTTGGACAGAAGTTTCTTCCTTTTATTGTAAAGCCACTTAATGGTGGTTGTCCACCAGGCAGGTATGCTCTTCCTTGAAGAGCTTGTTTTGGTCCTAACAGGTACTGCCGAGTTAATGTATAGAGCACTGGTGTAGAGCTAATCATAGTTGCCAGTTCCATTTGAAGGGGGAGGTGCAGTGAAGTTATTTATACCACCCTGTAATAGGTTATAATCTGCTTTAGAGAAATTTTTCTAGTCTAGTTGCTGCTCAGAGGGGGTTAGGTGTGACAGTTCGTTCAAATGAGACAGATTTGTGGTCAGATCTCACCAGGGATATACTCACAGTGGGAGTGATACACTGGTAACCTGGTATGGCTGGGGTGCTCTCCACAGCCTTGAACCAGGTTCTCCATAACTGTACAAATGTCTGCATCCTCCAGGGAGAGGGCTGCTTCCAGTAAGTGCAGTTTCATATTAAGACTCCTAGCATTTAGCAGCATGACCCTGAGGTTGCTTTTGGTTGGTATTTTTATGTCGGGAGTTTTGTCCTTGTGACATTGTCTAAATTTGGCACTATAGGAGTGGCAAGAGCCTTAGCCAGTAGCCGTAATCCCAGGGGTGACAGATGAAGACCATCTCCCGCAAAGCATTGAGTTCTATCGATCATGTCATCCCAGACTGACAGACACTGGATCCCCTTAGAATGACACCAAAAACTAAGCCAATTATTGGTCAATCATTTTCTGTTTGTATTGAGGCATCATTCTAAGTGAAGGTAAAATGCTGCTTAAGACTAGGGACATACCTGCCTGAAACACACAGTCTGAGAGCTCAGTCATCTCTCTGTTCATATAGCCCAGTGAGGTATGTCTCAAGTCATTCACACCAACATGGACTATGACGGAATCATAACAGTACCTGTTGTTGAGAGACCTGAGTGCATGTGTGATATGGTGGATCCTGTCACCTGACAGACAGCTGACCGTGACCTTTTCCTTATTCAGCCTGGTGAGAGGGACATCTGTGTGTCTCATGATGGAGTCACCTATAACTAATATGTTATGTTTAGCCTTACAGACTTGACAGTGAGTCACTCGTGCATAAGCTACTATATGTATTGTGTTCTACAGAGGAAGTATTATGTGTAGCATTGCTTGTGTTTGTGTTTGGGTGGTCTATGGTATTTAGGCAAGTTTCTGGTGAGGACCTCTGCATATGTAGGTATGTGTGATGTGGGTTTGGGTGGAGTAGGTGGTGAGGTGTGTGTGCTGACAACCACTCAGTGTCAGATGTACTGACTGGTGTGGCAGAGAACATAGGTTCAAGGCTTTTAATACAGTTGCATCTCTCACATGTTCAGTTTGTGTGGACTAGAAGTAGAAGGTTGTCTGTGTACATGAGGCAATTGCTACACTGTCTCAGGATGCCCATGTCTATCAAGCTGCCTGGAGAAATTGTGGGAAGTTGTCCATCCATAGTGCAGGAATATGGCAGGTAAAGGGGTCACACACAGGAATAACTAGTGGGCAAGGTGTGTTAGTACCTCTTGGCTAGGCTTAGTGCTACATTAGTCAGTAGAGCATGGCTGCAGAAAAATGCTTGAGTATGTTATTACAATGGGTGCTTACATAGCTTCAATAGTAATGCCAATTTTCCCGAAAATGTGCTAAAGATGAGGACTACACCAAAGGGATACAGCTGTATCTAAGGGAAAATTGTTGAAATTACCTGTCCGGCTATGGTGCACAATTGCAAGATAAACAGTCAATGTTAATGTCTTCTAAAATAATGGTTTCAGTACTAATATTTCTTGTTATCCAGCAAAGACTTTCTTCTAATAAGTTAATATTATTACCTGGTGGTATGTGTGGGGCAACTATACATAGCTTTTTATGTTCTGGCTCACAGACAGGCCCCAGGAAGTTAGAATTGGGGAGTCCACTTCTACAAAGAAGCCAGTCACAAGTGGAGTCCCTCAGGGATCAGTCCTGGAGCCACTCCTTTTTGGCATTTACTTCACTGTGGCCTCTGGCTGACTAAATTTGCAGATGATTGCAAATTAGGAGCCGTCACCGAATCCCTCACCAACACAAGTGCTCTCCAGAAAGGGCTGACACAAGCAACTGGTATCAGAGTCATGGACTAAAACTAAACTAAATGACAAGAAATGCACAACAGCCTGCTTCAGGAGGTCATCCATCCCTGGTAACCATCATACTGACAAAACACCCCTAAGGGTTGACCCAGTAGTCAGGAACTTGGGGACACATCAGTAATCTAGCCTTTGATTATCACATATCTACAGTAGTGAGGAAATCATTCTATGTTGTGCAACTTATAAACAAAGTTATGGCATCTTTGTCCATCCGGCATTCATCAGACCTATCATTAAGTACAATGCCCCGTTTGGTATATACCTAAAAAGGCATCTCCAACAACTGAAACATCCACAGAGGTTCCTCACTAAAAGAATACAGAGTGTAAATAACATGTTCTATACAGACCACATCAAGGCCCTATCTCTGTAGTCTGTCTCCTACAGGTGGCTGAGTGGAGATCTATGCCTGACATACAATGCATTGTCTGAACCCACTCTGATGGACCTCCTGCACAGCCACAAAAAACAGCACCGGAATTACCCACTGTAAAGATTTAAAACTTGCCTGTGATATGAAAAGGACCTGCTGGAGAGAGAGGTATGTATCCCAAAGACTACCCGTTCTCGGGAACAGGCTCTCCATCCATGTGAAGCAGAGTTCCTCCCTAGCCCAATTCAAGTGCAACTTGGACACTTAGATGGGGAACAGGAAATTTATTCCTGGTTTTGCACCTATGTCTCTAATGGACACAGGCAGCCTGTAGATGGTTCATCTCCCAGGCCCCTGCTTCTAAATAGTTAATCTCCCAAGCCCCTGTTTACACTTATCAAGGGTACCAGAAATTGTCAGAGATTTGGGATGCATGGCTAGGCTTAAAAAGGCCCTTGTGGTCATTAGCCTGGTAAACACCGATGAACATAAGAAGAAATATATGAAGTTCTGCATTTTGGAAGGTTGGTATGCTAGTTTTGAAGAGTGAGAAAGTTAGACAGTTATTATATACACTTGCAAGGTCTCCGCCTTTTTTTATAGTCTGTCACTCGATTTACTACAGTGTAGCCAAAAGACAGAATTTAACAATCTATTACATGAGTGTTTGCCTTTTTTTGGTAATGACAGTAATAGCTGGTGAGTATTGAAGAAACCATAAGATCTATAGCATATTACTCTCTTTAAAAAGTGATATAACTTCTTCAAGCCACATTTCTAACACTAATGTATACAATGACACCATTGTAATGCAGAAATCCTGATCCTAATATCATTTGCCTCCAAAACAAATGGCAAAAACATTTTTCTTGTTATTGGCCAGCTAATAACACACATACCTGGAATGTGTTAAAGACTGCCACCATACTTTTCAGCCCAAAACTAAAACAAACTCATCACAAATGACAACTTACTTTCATGGCAATAATCAAATTTAGAATGTAGTTCAGTACAAACACTTTGGTCTTATTTCTGATCCCTCACTTTTCTTTCATATCTCATACTGACCCAGTCTGTTCCAATGTCACACACCAACTGAAGGCTTGACATTATATCTCAAAACATTTAACTAACACATCCCAAGTAACTACACCAAAGAACATCCTAATCCCTGGTGGTGGCAAGTTCTACCAGTCTCTGCTCCTCAATTTAAAACATTAATTGCAAGCATTTACAACCACCACCTGCTAATTCAACCAATCATCACTTACAAACAACCATCACTGTATTATTATTACTCTCAAGAATTCAATGCACAGAAATGTGAATTACTACATATGGAGAAAAACGGCACTAACTTTTTACTATCATAGACAAGTTAATTTTGTTTCAGTGACCTGGTGGTCAGTATCTTATGGGTTAAACTACTTTTTAATATATTTTATACATATCTTATAGGTTAAAATACTTTTCAATATATTTACAAATAACCTCCATGTCTCCTGCACCCATTTTGCCTTAATACAATACACAGACGATTCCACAATTATTAACACCTTCAACAATATACAAAATCTCCACACTGTCACTGAACAATCTCTACACCTAGTAGAACAATGGCTAACTGGAAACAACCTGCTTCTCAACACCAGACAGACCAATCTTCTCCTTTTCCTTCCAAAAAAACCTCAGTCCAGCTAAAGACAACTTCACAATCTCATCCTTAGATAATACAATTATCACCACCAACTCAAACACCAAATTGCTCGGCGTTACTATAGACAACCAATTAAAACTCGATTTACATATATTAAACTGTATCAAAAAGTCCAATCAAAACTAAGTCTTCTATACCACAACAACAAATATATACCTAACAAATCTAGACCTAAACTGGCTCAAACATTTATTCTACCATTAAACCACTCAATAGTCCACAAGGAACTATACAACCAAATAAGCAAAAAAATAATAAAAATTCCGGACCACCGAGGTGATACACTGTGCTTTTATTGGTACCAAATAATTGAGCGCTTTCGCCAGAGTCAAAGTCTGGCTGCTTTTTTTTTTTTACTAATTTTTTTTGATTATTTCAAATAAGATGTCTTAAGAAACATTACATGAAATAAAGATAAATAACATATTTACAATTCTAAAACATTACTAACTTCAAACCATTATATAACTATTTACATTGGTGTCTATGCAATTAAAATTGAAATTCTATATTATATAAAATTAAAAACATAAGATGATATATCCCTTTCGATCTTTTCGAGTATTTCCAGTACTTTCATCCAAGAGTAATAATAAGAAGCAGATCTTTTAGTTCTATTCTTCACTGTTAATATTTCCATGTGAGCAACTGTTGTTGCTAAATTCTCAAATTCTTTGAACGTAGGAGAAGCCTCATTTTTCCAGTGTATAGTTATGATTTTATGTGAAATTGCCAATAGTAACCATAGAATTTTAGGGTCATTTTTTGGTACACAGTTTGGAATAGGAGAGTTGAATAAAATTAAAGACTTTGTTAATTGAAAATTATCATTATAAACAGTCTGAAGAAAATAGATAATGGATTTCCAGTATATATTGAGACATATACATTCATAAACTGCCAATCTGCTTTTATCTTGGTATGGCATCTCCAACATTGATCTTCAATAGAATACATTTTGCCTAACCTATGTGGTGTACAGAAACTTCTGTGCAGATATCTCCAAGTGAATAATTGCCAGTATTTTGATAATGTAGAAAATTTGGAAGATTTTAGAATATTACTTTTTTCTTCTTCAATTGGAGGATGGTTGTTTATTAAAGTATAATAATCCCAGTATGATTTTTCATGATAGATTTTTGTTTTTTTAACAATTTTATAGATATTAGACAAATAACCTGTACCCTGATAAGGCTGTTTTGTGATACGAATAAGGAATTCAATGAATTTTGGAACTTCATGTCTAACTGAAGGTTACATTTGTTCTATTTTATTTAGAAGAAAATGCCTTAGATTTTGTAAAAAAACAACCAATTGTCTTTATTTATATTATAGTTATAAATTATCTGTTCATTTGTTAGAATTTTCCCTTTCTCTATAAGTTGATGCCAAAAGAGTAATGTTTCTTCTTTAAGTATATTTATTTTAGATATTTGGAATGTAACTAGAATATTTGGTGTAAAAGCTATAGGGAAAATAAGAAAAATCCAATAATTAATATTTGGTATTTTGTTTATATATGTTTTGAACACTGAAAGTGTAGATCTTATATAGTTTGATGGCAATTTATTAATATTATTCCTTTTCCCTAAAAAATAATCTTTTAACATCCATATAAGGGGTGATGATATTACTATTAAGTTGTCTTATATGTGATTATAACTGATTTCTATGTAAATCTGCTCATGGGCTTGTTTCCATAAAGGTGTGTATGAATTATTTAACCATAGTGTTACGTTTTTAATAACAGATGAGGCAATATATAAATCAATATCCGGTAAATTAATTCCACCATCTTCCCAATCTGGTAAATGTTTATTTAAGGCTATACGGGGTTTATTTGGAAACCATAGAAAATTTAAAATTAGTTTATTGTATCTTTGAATAATATATTTGGGAGGTGGCAATGAAAATTTTTGTATTAAGTATAATATTTTGGGAAATATGATTATTTTAATAAGATATAATCTGTCTGCTGTTGAAAAGATATATTTATTCCAGTAACCAAATGTTTGTTCTATTTTGTCTAGTATTTTATTATAGTTAAATATTAGAGAACCTGTTAATTTACTGAGTAGATTTATTCCCAGATATAATAATTTACTTTCTGTTACTATTTATTTGGAAAAACTTTTGTTTATATTATTTTTTTTTTTTTACAATTACAGGGCATAATTTTAGTTTTGTTTTCATTAAATTTTAAGCCTTAAATATTTTGAAATTTATTCACGGAGTTAAATAGAGCATTCAAAGACTCATTTTCATCTGAGAGAGTTAATAGTATGTCATCAGCAAAGAGTTGGATTTTAAGGTTTAACATTTTATTAATACAAATGCCCTTTATGTTATTGTTTGATCTGATTTGATTTGCAAAGGGTTCTATGAGTAATGCAAATAACAATGGTGATAAAGGGCAACCTTGTTTAGTTCCCTTTTTGATTGTTATAGGGCCTGATCTATGCAATCTTAGTTTAACATATGCAGTAGATTTTTCATATAGTATTTGGATAAGATTATTAAAATTAGAAGGAAAGTTATATTCTTTTAAAACTAGTGAAAGAAAGTTCCAGTTAACCGAATCAAAAGCTTTATTAATATCTAATGAGATTACATTTAAATCTAGGACTTTATGTTTGCTATAGTCTATTAATGTTAGTATTCTTTTAATATTATCTGAAGTATTTTTTCCTTTAATAAAATCTGTTTGATCTTTGTGAATTAAGAAAGAAAGTGTTTGATCCTAACTGCGTATATAGCCATAAACATCTTATAGTCTATACTGAGTAATGATATTGGCCTACATGAGGAACACTGCTTCTCATCTTTATCTGGTTTGATAATTGGGGATATCAATGAATATTTCCAAGAGGGTGGTATATTCAAATCTTTCTTGGCTATATCATATACTTTTAATAATAAGGATATGGCTTGATTGGGAATTAATTTCTACATTTCTGGTAGCATATTGTCTGGGCCAGGTGCTTTATTTGTCTTGAGCTTTTTAATTTGTGATTTTAATTCTGTCATATTGATTGGTTTGCTTATAATGTCTATTTGTTCTTGTGTTAATTTAATATGAATATTATTTTCTAAGTATTTTTTTATATCCTTAGTAGGTGTATCTTGAGTGTTTATGGAATTATCAATGTTAAATTGGAGTCTGAATGCTTCTAAAATATCATTTAGTTCTGTAACTCTTTTATTAGTATTAGGAATAATATTTCTTTTATTTGCTTAGATTTAATTATTTTTGGTTCTATTAGTTAAGTGTCTCAGGTGTGCTGAATTAGTAGAGCATGAGTTTATTTTTATCTTTTCTAAGTTAATCATAATCTTATGATGTAACAATTCTGTATACTTCTTATTGATTTGTGTAAGTTCTTGAACTTGAGTAGTATTACCCCTTTGTATTTCCAGTTTCAATTTGTCTGCTTTGTTTTGTAAGTCTAGCATATCTTTATTCCATAACTTCCTTTTATTTATGTACCAGGATAATATTTTCCCATATGTAACTGCTTTTAATGAATCCCAGACATACATTTCTGAAATATCTTCTGTGTAATTTATTTCTAGAAAGTTTTTGATTGTTTCTTCATAAAATTCTTTGAAATCTGTCAATTTTGTGATATAGGAAGGTATCCTAGTAATGGGATTTGAATAAAATGGTGTAAGCTCTATCTCAAAGACTATGGCATTATGATCAGATAAGGGACAATTTATAATTCTGACTTTGTCACATTTTGTTATTAGGTCATTGGCAACATATATTCTATCAATTCTTGAGTTAGTTTTATATCTATGAAAATAAAATTTGAAGATTAGTGAGTCTGGTTCTGCAAATTCATTTATATCTTTTAAATATAATGTATCTATAAATTTTGATAGTACTTTAGAGATAGGTCATTTTCTTCTTTTAGATTTAGAATCTGTATCTTTTTCATTCATTATACAGTTGAAGTCTCCTGCCAATATCAGACTACCCTTAGTTAAATGAATTATCTCTTCAAAGTGCTGTTTAACTGTTTTTAATCCTTGTCCTGGGATCCAATATAGATTTGCTAACGTATAGATTCTCTTATTTAATTCTATTCAAGCCAGGCAAAACATACCTGATGTATCTTGATGAGAAGTAATTATTTTATGTGTTATAATTGAGTTGCGAAGTAGTATAGCTACTCCTCTTTTTTTTGTTTTGTATTGAGAGTTTATTAGTACTGTGTAATTATTAATATTTAAGTTGCTTATATCTCTGTCTAATAAGTCTGTCTCTTGTAAGAAGACTATTTGTGGTTTATGTAAGTTTATGTACTTGAATAGGCTTCTCCTTTTATTACTATTATTTAGACCATTAACATTTATGGATAAACATTTCATTTCCTAGTTTTGAGTTTGTTTTATGTGTGAGTTTATGTAAATATTGTTTATTCTTAGTTCCATCTTGGATACAGAATTCAAAAAGTTTTTCTTGTATGATTTTTGCATGTTTCTGAGTGACACCAAAGTGATAGAATAAAAAAAAAAAACAAAGAACTTCCAAACTTGTAACTCTTAACCTTAAAAACCATTCCCTATCACTATGAGGTAATATACCTCTTTGTTTGGTTAGTGAATCTAACCAAACAAACTTTCTACCTTCACAAATAATATTTGGATCAGTTTCTCTTATCCTCTTAGTTTTTAAATAAAGATAATTGAATAATATATTAAGATAATATAATCAGCTAAAATATATAAATATATTCTTTACTCTTATCTTATTGTAATTCAATAATACTTATTTCTAATCAGGTTTCAAAAAGGTATGAATATTTAGATTAAGGTAGTATCATTTCAAAATAGTTTAGGGTATTAATAAACATCATGTTAAAATCTATAACTGTATGTAGCAGACATCTGTTGAAAACTATTTACTGATATTACTGTACAATACAATACCATTGTTGTGTAAATGTTTTAGACTACTCAAGTCCGAAACCAGTGTTTAAATTAGTATTTGCAAAGTCATATTGGAATAAAAACATGAATAGTTCTGAAACCACATCATATTTCATGTTTAACATAAACTGAAATGCAATACAATGTACAAGTATATTAGTATTTCTTTAGTAGACATTAAATATGTTCCTCTGATTGCATTTTTCAGCTTTTCAAAGACAATTCCCATGGCTGGAGCAACAGGATCAAAATTTAGACATCTCCCTGTTTTGTTGTTAACACTTTTATCAACTTTCAGAGGGACTTTGTATAATCAAAAAGACACAGTACAGAGGTAAAACTACAGTGCACTTGATCACATTTTCAAAGCAAACATCTACGTATATCACATATTAACTCTTACAGCTTAGACTGACACTTAACCAGTGAGTTTATCTGCTGACAATAAGTGCTGGAGATATAATTTTGGCTTTAATTAAATTAAATTAAGTAATTTAATCTTATGATTGAATAAAAGTTTAGAATTAAACATCTGGAGCTTCTCATTATAGTGTTTAAAAAGTATACTGGAGAACATATCAAAATAATGGAAGCTGCTAAGATTTAAACTATTATGTATGAAAATGTTACAGGTTAAAATTCCTAACCCACTTTGCATTAAATAGACAAAATGTATTTAAACTATGGGGTAATACCTTTATTACGTCAGAGAGGTGATTAAGAAGCTTGTTTTCCTCTAACATCAGAGGATAGCTATGGTGATCCATGCACTGCAAGAGTATTATTTATCCTGGTAATTGCTTTATGACTGTATATAGAAATATTTAATTCAAATAATTAACTGGCATTACAACAATGTTTCTCAGAAAAAGTTAGTTAATGACTAGATAGAACACATCATTGAGAGAATACACTTATCAAATGTCAAGTGCTTTAGCTATAACATACGTGTCCCCTCAAATTAATCCCTAATGAATTTACTGCTTACTAAACCTGCAGACTAATATTGGTTTCTTTTCATGTAGTCATATTGGAACATGTAAATACAGGTCTGCTGATCAGGAACAATCAGGCTCTCAACTGCTAGACAATGCTATACATTTGTCTGCAGAAAGGTTTGAGAATTACGGTCGCATTGTCAAGCATTTTTGTTTACACTAACAGTAACATGATATACCCACATACACTAGTATTGTGTCATTCTTGATGATGCAAAAAGCCAGGTAATATTATAAGAAGGGTGTAGCCACAGCCAGGTAATATAATAAGAAGAGTACAGCCGCAGTCATTATTCAAATGAGTAAATAGGCAGCATGAGCCGCCTAAGGATGGATAGCTCGCTGAGTACCTGCCACAATGTATGTTCACAATGCATGGTAACTTCGTAATAAATTAGGGTGTGGGCTAAGCCTCTCCCTCTTCTACTCAAATTGGATTTAATACAATATGTGTATAGAACACAGATGCTTTGACAAAGTTCAAACCTATATGGGATATAAATATTGTATAATTGACACACTGGGTTAAATCCTCTGCTGTTATGTTACTTATTATAGTTGTTTATATGATTATTGCTTTTACTTCCTCTATCTAGTATATTATACTATTTAAATGCTTGATTTGCTAAATGTACATTTAACCTTCTTGTTGCATCCCGTTTGTCCACTTGAGGGCATATTTTGGCAGCAGGACATTAGTAGTATTTTGTAGGAGCACCAGTGTGGCAAATGGCAATTTTCCTTAAAATAAACCTGCCTGTTGCTTGACAGTTACTAGTTTCTTTAGAGAATTTGTAAAACAGCAGTGATTCTATTTGCTGATGATTAATTTCTGCTCTTTAAACTCTGCTGTACAAAACATAGTAAGGGATAGCTAAAATGTCTGGAAAAATAAACTGACAGAAAAACAAGCAGATATATGTCCTTATCTATCAAGGTGCTAGAAGACATCAGAAGCCATAAGCTGAAAGTGCTTCAAAAATATATCTGTGTATATTTAGAAGAACCTCATATGTTATTTACGTTTCATTAGAAGGAATTTAGGTTCCTGTATCTTTAAATGTGAACCTAGCTTATTTCCTGACTAGACATCAATTAGAAAGAGTCAGGGGATGGCGTACACAAGTAAATGCTACAAGCAATAAGTAACTCGAGTTTCTAGTGATGTTTGTGGCTGTTAAATTGTCTCGAGAACCAAGCGGGAAAAGGTATGTGTTTTTTCTTTTTTCTTTTCCCTTCTCTTACTTCGTGACAAACTCATGTAGTGTGCACGCAAGCACTCGTTTGCGGAGTAGTGTTCACTACTATCAAACTTTGCATTTTAAACATGCTATGCCTTATTTCTCTACAAAAGAAAAGACAACAGGATATCTAAGCTAGTCACAATCATCTCTCAACTCCGGATGTCCAGAGCCACAACACACCTGACTTATAGCTTCAAAATATCACTTAAAACATATTTTTTCACTGTACTATATCAATATGTGCATATGGGTCAAAGGCAGAACATCTTTTAAGATTATTTAAAGTAGTCTTATAATACATCTAAACTGAAATACTTAATTTCAAAAGCAACACATTTCCACCCAGCATTAGCGTTTATCCAAACAGGGACACTTTTAACTTATAAAAAGTAATGCCGTCAGGGATGTAACTGATAAGTTATATAGCAGCCATTACTATACCTATTAAGCAATATAACCATATACTGACTAAAGTATTATAAGTTAATGAAGACTTTATAAAAAGAAGAGAAAAATAAAAACAACAAAACACAGACAGAGAAAATAAATAAATATACAAATAAATACATATTTGAGAACATTATTATGTGTTGATTACTCTGATTAAGAATATGAAAATAATAGATGGATAATAATGAAAAACAGAGTAATGTTAAAATTATGCTTAGTACATTGATGTGATTTGAGATAAATGTATTTAAATATATGCTAATTTTGACATTTAAAGTATAATTGAAAACAGTACCTGTTTTGGTGTAACTTGAAGACAGTAAGAACTTTTCTTTTGTTGTTAGTATTACTATTTAAATTTTTACAGAATATAACATATGTAAGATTATGTCCTTTAGTTTTTTTTTTCTTTTGCTCAACAGTTTTCCAATTATTTACTTCAGCATTTCTTTTCAGTGTACTTATTGTCCAGTCCATAGATTCTTCATGTGTTAGGATGTTGTTGTTGGTAAGGTATTTTATTGCTGAATCTACTGTTTCAAAGATTTTTATTCCATTTGGTAGAAAAACTCTCAGTCTTGCTGGGAATAAAAGATGGACTTTCAATTCCTTTTTCTTCAAGGTTTTTATTATTGGTAGAAATTATTTTCTTTTTTAAACCACCTTTGTAGAATAATCATTGTCAAATCTTATTAATGAATCATTGTATTTGATGGGAGAATTTGCCCAAGCATTTCTTAATATAAGATCTTTATCTTGTGTAGAAAAAAGTCTTACAATTATAGATCTTGGCTTGTTCTTACTTGGAGAAGAAGTATTTCCAGAAGCTGCTAGTGATCTATGTGCACGTTCTATACCATATGAAAGAGCTTCAGGTATTTTTGTTACATCTGGTATCCAGGTGGTAAGAAAGTTTATCATATTGTCCCCTTCAGATTTTTCTGGTAGATCATATATTCTAATATTATTTCTTCTTGTTCGATTTTCCATATCATCAAGCTTTATTAGTAAATATGTGTTCTGTTGAAGTAAGAATTCAGTTTGTTGTTCTTCTATTTGGACTCTAATGTCAATGTCATTTAATGACTGTTCAATAAGTGATATCTGTCTTTTCTGCTGTGTAAACATTTCTTGAAGCTGTTCCAGTTGTTGTGAGCACTTTTCTTTAAAAGTATCTATTTTATTGTCCATCTTGTCGATTTTTATTTTAAGTTCCTGTATATTTGTAATGAGGGATTGCAGGTCTTTTTTGAGAGAAGAGTCTTGTGCTGTATTCCTTAGATGACTCGTGCTGTAAAGCTGATATTAGTGCTGATTTTCCAGTAATTAATTTGACAGGAATTATTCAAGTTCTGACAATAAAACTTTTCTTATAGATGCTCAAAGTTATTAGAAATAAGTTAGTAATAAATATTTCTTCAAATTAAATATTATTTTGTAAAATTCATGTCAGGAATTGTATTGAGGTAAGAGAGCTGAAATGAAGTGCGGCTATCAGTTCAGCATCCTAGCCACGCCCCAAAGTCTGGCTTCTTTAGAGTCATCTGGTGCACCACCAAAGTTTAAATAGCATTACATACTGTCAAGCACCAATCAGCTATACTTAACTACATGACATCATTCAAGTATCCTAACAGTTTAACCCATACCCTTACAAAGCCAAATTGATAAAACTTCTAAACATATACATGTACTATAACTTCACAACATGTCACCTAGACTTTAAAATGTGTGTATAATTTATCTACAGACATGAAAAAGGATACTGTAAAAAGAAACACACCTTAAATTTAAGGTTAATATTTAGTGTTATTGTAGAGAGTAGGATATAATGTATTTTGTATGGTGTTATTTATTATGTTTTATACTAGTGTGTTTCTTTTTACAGTATCCATAAGGGGCTCAAATGTCCTAGACATAGTACTCACCAACATGGGGGGGGGGTCACTGTACTCCCTCCTGTGTGATGCCCTCCTTGTAAGGTTGGACCATAATCCAATCTCGTTCGAAGTAACTATTGAACCTGTCACCACCACAGGAGCAAAAAATCTAAAAAAAATTTCCAAAGCAAATTACAGCCTAAGTGATGGTATAAAAGTTTTATACCCCCCCCCCCCACAATCACAAACAACAATGACCCATATGTAGAGGTGTACATAAATGCCCTGTATAAACACTTAAGCAATTGTATAGACTCAGCTGTACCTGACCAGATTAAAACTAGGTCCTCCAGAAAAAACATGCCACCCTGGTGGACCTCAAGTATAAATAGGTTATGTAACAAAAAGAAACAAATGATGTCTAAGAACAGGAGGGAACTGACTTAGCAGAGAAAGAATTCCCTCCACAGCTTGAAAAAGTAAATCAGAACTCTTGTAAAGTCCTCTGCTGCTAATTATGAAGCTAAAATAGCATCTCTAGCTAAGGATAATCATAAAGCATTCTTGAACTATGTTTGAAATCTACAAGGGAATGCCCAGCTATGTGCTGAACTGGTAATAGATGGTACCACTCATACTACACTGGAGGGAATTGCCAACCTGCTAGCTGTCCCCACCAACCACACCCCAAAGCATATCTGACACCAATCCTCTGCCCAGTATCTTTAGAGTTCAGGTCATATATGCACTCTCCAAGGCCAAATACACAGCCTCAGTTGGACCAGATAACATCCCAGGGTGCGTGGTAATCAATCTAAAACATGACCTAGTGGACCCACTTGGCATTCTCTTTAACCACAGCCTGAGAGCTGGCTTTGTTCCAGCAAAGTGGAGAACAGCAACAGCAATCCCCGTGCACAAAGGGGACCCATCAACTGACCCTGGGAACTATAGACTAACCAGCCTCATCTGCAAGGCCATGGAAAGAATCATCATGGACCTTGTGATGACCGTGCCCTGGCCCAGGAATCAAGGAGCCTCAATCCTCACCACTAACACCAGGGAGGTTGTCTCTCGGAAGAGGGAGGGATAACTAATACACACAGTAAAGTACAATTTCCCTTAAGTGCGCACAGAGATCACAGTCAGTCTGGGGCTGGTTGCTCCCTTGCTCATCAAGTCCCCAATAAGACTCCCCATTGGCACATCTATAGGGTCCAGGTCTCAGCCTAACTGGGCAAGCTAAAACTTCCAGTACCCTCTCTGTTGACCCAGTGCTTCGTGTCCCTGCCAAGTAGCTGACACAACACACACACTTTGAGATAAGCATTTATACAACTTCACAGACACTTATCCCTGTGGGACTCCACTACTCACTGCCATTTTCTGGAGGTGGATGTCCCTATCCTGACATCTTGTGTTCTGTCAGTGAGACAGCTGTCTTTATGGAGTGGGATGACTACAGCAGTTCTCCACACTTCAGGTTCGAATCCAGTGGATTGTCCAGGTTTGAATAGAGATAATTAGGAGTCAATCAGGAAGTGTTGGCACTGAGAAGAAGAAACCTGGTGCATGGTTAGGGCCCATGGAGCTAGTGTTTCTAGCCTTGAAGACAGTACTTAGGACTTGCTTAGGCATGACTTGTGGTAATAACATAGGCATGATAATATGCTGTGAGCAATTTGGTGGAGATAGGGGGTAAAGATTTAGATGAATTTCACCACCTAATGTCCTCAGTAGACAAAAATGTGATGTTACGTTTTAAAAAGTGCAAAATATTGTTGGTTATTATTTCTTGGTTTTGCCTTTATCTGAGTCGTTGCTTTATGACACAGGTAAAAAAAGCTTTGTGGCTATGTTTAGCACGGCTTGTGATTTGTAATTCATACTTGCTCTTGGGGGATTTGATTTTGTGTCTACGTTTTTGTTGAACATTTTGAGCTCGTCCTTAGTTGATTGGGTGTTAAGTTGTATTACAATTTAGGAGGTTTTTTTCCTATTGTATGACTTGTTTATACTGGAGTTCCACAAATGGGTTTGTTCTTAAAGCTGGTACTGCATTTATGTCTTACAGGCACCAAAATTTCAATACTAGCTTGGAGCAGGGTGTAGAATTTAATCTGGGTTTTGTTTATTTTTAAAAAGAATGTGGAGTAGTTCTAGGTCACTGTTCTGTATTATTTATCTGCTGGTGAAATGGTTTCTTAGAAACACAGATATATCCTCCAAAAGATACAATGCCTAATTTGGCATTAGGTCTGAAGGAGTGTACCACATTTTCTACTGTGTTTTGTAGTGTAGTTAGAAAAAAAATCTAAATATTTTGTTTCCTGATTCTCATTTTGCTAAAGTTTTGACTAGGGTATCCACATTTTCATATTATCATCATTTAAATTTGAGAGATCTTTTGTCCTATGAAATGACATCCAGAATACAGCTCAAATTTTGGAAGGAATGTTTCAGTCTGGCAGGTGTAGTATTTGTAGAGAGGTTTAAAAGTAGGAGACATTAAAATATATGGTAAAATGTTTAGATTAAAACAATTCTTTACCAATCAGAGTTCTGAGCTTTTGTATGGGATTAAAAGTGAGTGCATTGATAGCAAATGCTATACTGGACAGACAAATCATGGGTTAAATTTGAATTCAGGATGTTAAAATATGAACATCTCCAGTACCGTAGCAATACGTTTTAGAAACATCCATGGAGGTGACAGACACATTAAGGTAACTTGTTCTAAGTACTATAAATGAGGAGATACTAAATAGGTTCATAGGTGTATAGTAGGCTAACAACCACAGGTGCTTTACAAGTTTAGCCATGCAACTCAAACACTTACAATATGTTTTGGTGCCCTAGAGGTTACTTTAAGGAGTATATGTAAGCTAGAGCTTGGGCGGTCAAGTATTTATATGCTGACTCTGTGCATTAGAAACAGATGCCAGTCCAGGGGTGAATTTATTATTTCTCATCTATTGGACCAGGTTGCACTTGAATACCATAGGGAAGAACTCTGCTTCACATGGATGGGAAGCCTGCTCCAGAGAAGGGATATCCTCTGTGACATGCACATGTCCCTCCAACACGTCTTGTTTATGTCGCAAGCAAAGTTCTAGTTCCTAGACAAGGTAATTCTGATTGTCAAACAAAAAGATCCACCTGGTGAACAAAAGTTGGTATATTCGCAAAACCGAATCACAGTGGAAAATAAAATATACCAAACAAACACAGTCTCTAAAATAAGAAGTTTATTAAAAATGGTAAGCACTTTTGTGCTAATAAATTGCAATTTTTCAGACAAAAACAAAATGCACCATAATGTTTTTTTATACCCTAAAGTCAATTAACATAAAAAACAATAAAACAATTAACTAGTTAGTATTTTACGTACTTCCCATTTAAATCGGGATCTCTATGGGCTTGCAGAGTACTAATCCATCTCAATTCAACAACCTCTACCTTGTTCACAATATCACCACCTGTAAAACCAACAGTCATTACTTGCAAAACTAAAAAAACTAAACATATGCCCCTCAAAATCTGCTATATGCACATTTATTTAGCACACTGTAATCAGTGTACATGTTTTTATGTAGGAAGACTAATCAGACCCTCAGAGAGTGTGTTTTAGAACATGTGTGGTATATTAGGAATAAAGATGTCACTAGCGCACTTTCTAAGCATATGGCAGCTTTTGGGGGACATACGTTTAGTTTTTTTAGTTTTGCATAGAGCTCCCGGTTTAAATGGGAGCATACCTTTAAAACCTCTACTGAAAGCATGTAAATTACCAAACTAACTAGTTAATAGTTTTTTTTTTTTTTTTTTTATGTTAATTGACTTTAGGGTACAGGGTTAGGGCTTTAAGGTGATCCACATAGGACATGTAGTTAATTCCCTAAATTCTTTTTGTTAAGGCATTTCTGCAAACAATCCATTTACTGCATGTGCCTGGTCAGGTGTGGGGTTGGGGGGGGGTGTACTCAGTAATCGATCTTACGAGTGCTAAATATAGTGGAATGATGACTTCCTTGGACACAGATGTCAGGCCCTTGCTTACAAGTTAAGCAACATAGAATGATTTCCTTTCTACCTTAGACACATACTAGTCAAAAGTCGGGTTACTGTCTGCATACATCCCCAAATCCCTGATTACTGGGTCTACTCTTAGGGTTATGTCATCAAGGAGATAATTTCCTGTGGCAGCAGACTTACCAAAGGACACCATTATGCATTTCTTGGCATTGAGTTTCAAACATGACCATGGTACCAGTCATTTGTATGTGTTAGCCCTTCCTGAAGGATATTAGTATCTTGGTGGAGGGGGGGGGGGATTCTTTGACACCTTCTAGTTTGCAATCATCAACAAACTTGGTCAGCCAGAGGTCCATTACGTTGGCCCTGACTTCCAAGTAGAAGATGCCAAAGAGGAGTGGACTCAGCCAGTGACCACTCTCTTTGTGGAGGTGGACTCCCTAATCCTAATTTCCAGGGTCCTGAGATCCAGCTGGCTAGCCAGTTTGCAGCACAGGGGTTTATGTCTAATTTCATGAGTTTGTTTACAATGTCTGAGTACAGTACTGTATCAAACGCCTTCTCCAGGTCAAGGTAGGCAGTATATACCATTCTACCCTCATCCATTGCCTTTGTGACCTTTCAAAAGAAGTCCAGCAGGATGAGTAGGCATGACCTGTCCATGAGGAAACCAAACTGGGTTATATCCAGTGTATCCAGTGTCTAAAGGATTCCTATGTCATTACTAATCATTTCCTTGATGATTCCTTCCATGGCTTTGCATGAGACTTGTCAAACTTATGGGTCTGTAGTTACCACAGTCAGTTGAAGGCCCATTCTTGTGCAGAGGGATGACTAATGCAGTTCTCCATTTGAGTGGCATGAAGCTTGTCTAGATGCTATGGTTAAACAGTGACTACAGAAGTCCTGACTGGCCATGTTTCATGCAGTTTAGTAGACATACTGGGATATTATCATGGTCCTTTTTGTCTGTTCTTGACCTTGGAGAGTATATTTAGGCCCAGCTCCCTACTATTAATTGGAGGGGGTTATATTTGATAGTATTTTCTGGGAGGTGGCTGGGGGGGGGGGGGGGTTAAAACTGAAGCTGAATATGTCAGCCTAATTTGCTATATCTTCTAGTTCCATGTAGGTGGCTCTACTTACAATTAGTTCTGCACACTGTTGTGTACTGCCTTTGAGGTTGCAAACATAGCTAAAGAAAGCCTTATGGCTGTCCTTGGCCTGGATTTGCCCTGTGAATTGTTTGTTTAGATTGATGAGAACGTTTTTTATCAAGGTAGACATTCCACTTCCTAATTTTTTAAATGACATTCTTCCTTTTGTTGGACAACCTACTGGGTAGTTTGTTTTTTAAGATTGTTCTGAGCTTATTTCTAATAGGCAGATCTGTCTCTAGGCATCTATTATCATGATAGTACAGGGGTTTCTGTGAACAATTAAGCAAGTTACAGACAAAAAATATAATACGTGTGTGCCTAATTGCTTAAATGATGACATTGTTATACTAATATAATAAATTATATGTTAATATATATGTTACAGTTCTCTGATTACCGATATAGTCTGAGTATGTACCCATTTTCAGCAGAGGCCTGGAGAGAAAAGTTCCAGGTATGTGAAAAACTATTTGTCTCAGAGATTCTATGAGAGAGAAATAATTCTTTTTTTTTCTTTCTGAAGAAAAGGAAAATATTAAGTATCACTGTGCTACGACCCTAAACAAGAAACTCCCACTCCCTACAAGGCCTTTTCTCCCAGGAAGACACCGACGTTTGTTTAGTGATTGCAACATAGTTTAAAATGTTGGACAGCACTCCAGCTGTGGAGAGCTATATCACTTTCAACATGTTTAGACCTGCAACTGCACAGGAGAGGGTAAAAGGATAAGGTGTCATAATCGTCATCTAGAACAAACTGACATCAAGGCTTGTGTTGATGCTCTAGGGCTTCATGTCCAAATAACCATCAGAAATATATTAGCTAGCTACAAAACTCCCTTTATGACTCACAAAAGCCACAATGCCTGTCAACAGGAACTAGAATCACTTGACATTAAACCCAATACCACTGTCCTAGGTGATCTAAACTGTCCAACTATTGTAAACTATGCCAATACTAGTGCACAAACCCAAATATTCCTGGACTTTGTCAAAACAAACACCCTGAAACAATTACTCAGAGTACCCACCTACTAGGGGGAATAACATCTTGGATCTCATCCTTATTAACATGGGAGCATCTTGCACCATCCCTTGTGCATCTTCGTCAAATGTTAGCTCTGATAATAAAGATGTCTCCATTGAAATAAAACTGAAACCAAAGATCATTTCCAGCCAAGGTACCTTTAGCAATTTCTCTAAGAAATACTACCTACTCCTAAGTGATACAATGGCAATTTTCAAACCCCCAACAAACAAAGTAAACTCCACTGAATATGTAAAAAAGACACCACCAGACTATACCAGCATATAAACAGCTGACTAGATGTAGCCATACCTCTCAACCTCTTAGCACAAGTAATCTGGAACAAGGCACAAATAATGGGGGGGGATAAAGGCCCAAGAGCAGTGACAGCTTTTAAATATTTATCTTATAAACTTGAAAATTTCACAATCATCAATGACCAGGTGGCAAAGAAACTCGAAGGAAACTTTATTGTAAAAAAAAGGTTGAGTGCTTTCGTCTATTTCATGACGCAGACATCATCAGAATCATTAAAATCTTAAAAACAAAACATATAAGTTTATAAAACCATATCAACACACACCCCCTCACAGAACGCCAATTAGCAACAATGTTGCAAAGCCCGCCATAAAAATTAAGGATACAGGCACTCTAACAAGGTAAATGCTTAAAAAATTTTTCATAAAACAAACACCATTAAAAAATATAACATATATAAAACAAATTACAATTTAAAAGCTCTAGACTTAAGGTCATTTATAATAGAAATAGCCTCAGTCAAACCGGGCGAATTGGATGCAGCTAACAGCAGCTGCCAAACCATTTCTCTATGCAGCAATCGGTTCTGCCAACCACCCCTATATCTATCAAAATTAATCTTCTCCAAAAATGACTACAAGAAAACAGCATGTCTAGCAAGGGTGTTTTTGTTATCTTTTTCTATTAATACTGTAGAGAAGCTGACAAATCCTTTTGTTGAAAGCATTGTTGTTTTTCTCTGACATAGAAAGCCGGACATCAACAGCAACTACTCAGATATTCCACTTTTTCTGTAAAACAATTATATCTGCCCTTGATCAGCCACATATTTAATTTGACCAATAATTCACCACCAAGATCTGAGTCCACACAGGGGCCACACTTAAAGGTTTTGTAAGAACCATTATGACAATTTTTTATTGTTTTTTCCAGTATTCTCTTAATATTAGATCTAATCTTGAAAATGAATACTGGGAGGCTTTATTTACTTTAACTTGGTTGTTTATTCTTGTGAGTTTTAATATTTATTTACGTTAACCTAGTCACTGATTCTTGTGAGTTTTAATATTTATTTACATTAACCTGGTTGTTTATTCTTGTGAGTTTTAATATTTATTTACATTAACCTGGTTGTTTGTGAATTTTAACACATATTTACATTCCAGAGTGAGTAGCCTGCTCGGTTGGTTTATTAAACTTGACAATTTGTTAGAATAACAGGTTTTGCATTAGCATACTTTTCCTGTGTAGGATAAGAAGTCTGAAGTTAAAATTGTTTGGTGGCTTCAGTCCTGAAAGATCAGCTAGAAAACCACAAATTTAATGAGGAGGAGACTAAAAATATGAGGCAACAATCTGGACATACTGCAAAAATCTGGCCAGTTGAGAGGAATGAATGTAGCTGCACCATGTAGTAACAAGTACAGGGCAAACCACAGAAATAAACCCATATTCTCAGAATGATACAGCCCTCAACACTGAAATAAACAACTCAAGAGCTTAATAAATTCCACCAAAGCCAAGTTTGAGGCTAAAATAGCTACCCAAGCTGAAGATCATCACAAGACCTTTTTTAGTTATGTTCGCATTTTTATCTTGACCTGGCTAGTACTTTTCTTGCATTGTTGTGCAGTGTCCTTTCCAGTTTGTATTTTTGGTGGTGTGCTCTGTTTGCTTTTAGTTTTATACTTTTCAAGTGGTTACTGGTTTGCTGTTTTGTATTTCCACTAAGTCATCTGCAGAAACCGTTTTGAAGCAGTATGAGGGGCCTGCTTTATTTCGGACCCAACTTCATTTAACTATGGGTGAACTTACTGCTTTATTGCAACAGTTTATGTTTCAGAAAGAAAATATTTGCCTATGTAACATTATTTTTACTTTTTTCTCTTTTCTTTTCATATATCTGTTTTCTATTTCCCTTACTTTGTCACTTCTTTTTTCTACCTCTTTCTCATAATTCTGTAAAATTTCTTTGTACTTCATCTTATTTCTTTTTTATTGTTTTTTCATTTCTAAATATATTCTATACATCTGCTTATGCAGTATCCACAACTGTGTCCAATTTTTATTAAAAAATGGTCTCATTGTTATATGTTTCCATATTTCTCTCACTCTTATAATTTCTTCCTTCTTTTTAAAATTTGCAGTTAATGCAGTTAATCTCTTTGTCCCTTTTCCCTCATTTATCATTTTGCTGTTTTCCCCTATTCTAGCCCATGCTGCTCTATGATCTGAAAATTCTGCCATCTGCATGGGTATAGCCATGCATACACTTTGTGGTCTACGGAGTATGTTTGTTTTTTTTTTTGTTTTTTTTAAATATGGCTTTTTTTCAGGAGATATGTTTACAACGGTCTAACTAAATGTTTTTCACAACAGTTGTAATACTGCTATTCTAAAAACAATATTTTAATAGTTATAGGGGAGACAGCTGAAAATGTTACTTAAAATTAAGTGCTTAGGAACAGCATTTTGAGAGACATGCCCATTTTTAAGTGATAACTGTCCACGTAGGGTAGCACTAAGATCTTGTGAGCACAAAATGGAATTTGACTGTTACACCGCTGGCCATCTGTTATTTCTTACATGCCTTTAGAGTAAACTATATAGTCAAAAACATCCAGTTTCAGTACGCCCTTCCCACATACCACCTTTTCTTTCAATATCTTCTGTAAAAAGTTTTACTGTTTGTCTTTCTTCTAAGCTTTTCTTTTCATCTACTTTTTCCTTTTTCTGATATGGGACAGTCAAACCAGAAGTGTGTAGATTCTTATCATTTTCTGCAAAAGCCTTACAGTTTTTTGCTATATGTCCCCTATTCCCATATTCGTCACATCTTGTCTATTACAGTCTTGTAGTAAATGGCATTCACAATTACTGTATTTGTAATAATGTTGAATTTTCTCATCCTTGGCATCCATTTTTAAAAATGTTCTCCCTAGAGTCAAAGACAACAGATTACAGTGTCTTCTCTGAGTGGTTGTAAACTGGGAGATATAAGGTATAGTAATAGGAAATTATGTAACAGCCACCTGTGATATAATATAATTATCACTGTAGATGGATGCAATGATGCAATTAGGTCAAGTAAAAAAGTAAAACTATGGATGATGTATTTCATTTATTTAAAAATCTATGGATGTAATCTCTTTTTTTAATATCTTTCCAGTGCCTAGATTTCAGGGTAAATGCATTTAAATGCAACAGCATTCACTAAATTTATTAGAAGAGAATCTTTGAAGTATTGTTTGAAATCTGTTCAACTATGGGAAAGTACAGTTGTGTAAGAACTTGGCATAACAGTAGATGTCCTAGTTTTCATTGTTGCAATATTCCTTACTAAAGGGATATCCTACCCAGGATAGCTGTATGCCCAGCCATCAAACCAAAGTCTTAGGCCCTTCCAGGTAATAGACATTGGAAATATGTCCCACATCTAGGGCATAAAGTACATAAGTGATATACGAGAGCAAAAATTAATTGCCCCAGGAGAACCAGAGAAACTCAAAAAGAACAAAAGAGAGTATGTGCATCCAAAAAGGGGAGAAAGAAGGACCCATTAGCCACAGGGTAAAAAAAAAGACTAAGAAGGGGAAAGGAGGGAGGGATATAATACTTCAATGGTGAAAGGCAGGATATCTACGGATATGGAGAAGTTATTACACAACTGTACCATGTCCTTCCATATCACTACTGCAGTATCCCTTACCAAAGGAAGAGTACAAAAGCTACTATAGAGGATGGTAGGAAGAAGCATCCAAAGAACTCTACAAAAAACATGAAGGCTAGCCCTGGCAAAACCAGCTCAGGCCCTAGACACTGCATCCAACTTATAGTGCTTAGTAATATTATGTACAGAAGACCAAAGAGTAGCTCCAAAAATGGATCTCACATCCTGGCCCCTGAAAAGAACCAGAAAATGCTACTACCCTGGTAGAATGAACATAAACTGAAGAAGAAAGTTGCTTACCATGAAAAAATAAAAATAAATGGCCTTAGAAATATGAGAGGAGATGGTTTGCTAAGAAACAGCTATATCCAATTTCTGGGCATGAAATGAAACAAAATGTTGCTCAGATTTACTAACATCTTTAGCCTTATCCAAATAATAACAAATGCAGAATTCTTCCACCAGAATTCTGAGGGGAAGTGAAAAAAGAAGGAAGATGACGAGACTGATTTAAGGACAATTCATTGACCACCTTGGGCAAAAAAGAAGGACTGGTGCAAAGAGAATATTTGCATCTGCAAAAAAACAAATAAGGAGGAACTGCCACAAAGGCCTGGAGTTCAGATACTCTCCTGGCAGAAGTAAGACACACCAAAAAACAGTTGTCCAAGTACAGGACTGCAGAGGAGAAGAATTGCAGGTTCAATCAGACACGGAGTCAACTTTTCCAGAACAAAATTAAGATTCCAACAAGGTGGAATGGGTTTTCTTGGGGACAAATGTGAATGGCACCTTTTAAAAATTGTTTACCTTCAAATCTAGTGAAACGCTGTGGATCCAAAGGCAGACAAGCAGAAATTTCTGACAAACAAGTTTTATCAGATTAATATACAAACCCAGAGCCAAGCAACTCACATAGATGAGAAAGAACAGTAGAAACACCCACTAAAAAGGGTCTTGTTCATGCCTGTGACACCAATATGAAAACCCTTCCCAATTAGCAACACATGGTTGTTTAGTAGTGGCTTTTCTGGCCTCCAGCAAAACCTGAACCACTTCTTCAGAAACCTGATCAAAAAGGAATCAAAACCATCACCTAAAGAGTCAAATATAGGGTGAGGGTGAATGAGAAAGCTCTTGTCCTTTGTGAGGAGTCCATCCTGTGAGGTAACCTTTGAGGATTGCTCTGGACTGATGAAACAGAAGGTGGGAACCAATGCTGTCTGTGCCAAAAGGAAGTCACCAACAAGATTTTTGGGTTTGTCCCACATGAAAAAAAAACAGAACCTGGGAAGCTGCCTGTTCAGATAGGAAGCAAACAGATGTGCATGAGCAGTACACCATCAGTGGATAATGACCAGGAAGACCTCTTTGTGAAGTATCCATTTGTGAGGATCTGCCCTGGACTTGCTCAGATTGTTTGCCACAAGACTGTGCTTTCTGAAGAAATGTAAATCACCTGAAGGATCAGATAATTGTGGATATCAAATCCCTGAAAAAGAACAGCTAGTCTGCAAAAAAGGTTTGACTATGTGCCCCCCATTATTTCTTTATATGATTGTGGAGTTGTCAATGCAAACCTGGGGAGGACACAAAGCCCAGAGGGAATTCAGTGTTTAAAGAGCCGAAGACATAACCCACATCTCTTTGACATCAATGTGGTCCTCCATTTGTTGGGAAGACCACATTCTATGGATTCTGATGTTTTTGAGGAAACCCCTACCCCAGATCTGAATCATCTGTATATAGCTGCTGAGTGGGAGAAACAGCTTGAACAGGTAAGCTTGGATTCAGAGATATCTGATTAATCCCCCACAGAAATTCTTGTTTGAAACAAGGCAATAGAGGAATGTGAAACTGCTGGGGGTGACAATGTTGGAGCCAGATTGTCTTCAGATACAAATGAAGCTTCTGCATGTGGAGCCTGGCAAAAGCAACCATGGGAATTGTGGAAGTCATGTACCACAGAGCCTGTAGAAACACTCTTGCATATATCGCTTGCAAAGGAAGAAGAAACTGAAAGAAAGCTGCCAAAAAGGTGACCTTGGAAGGAGGAAGAAAAGCCACGATAGTGAAGGTTCTAATCCTGCACCCAAGGAAAGCTTGATCCTATGAAGAAGTCAAAAGAGATTTTTTGAGATTGATGAACCCCACGTTTGAAGCATGGTAAAGTCAAGATACTGAAGAAGAAACTGATGGGAAGAAACTTAAATAAGGAGGTCATCAAGACAGGGAAAAATGTGGATACCATGAAGTCTGCAGTGAGCTATGACCACAGCTAGACATTTGTTAATGACTCTCTGAGCAGTAGAAAGGCTGAAAGATAAGGAAGAGAACTGATAATGCAAGTAAGAAACAGAGAACTGTAATAACTTCCTGAAAACAGAGTGAACAGAAATGAGGAGATACGTATCCTTCAGGTCTAGAGAGACTAAGTAGCCCTGAGGAAGCAGAAAAGAAAACAGGGACTGCAGAGACAACATTTTGAAAGAGGGCACTCTCACGAAAGTGTCTAGAAATAAGAGATCCAGAATCGGCCACTAAGAACCTTCCTTCCTGGGAACCAGAAAAATCCTGGAATAAAAGCCCGTACCGCTTTGAAAGGGAGGAATTGACTGAATAGCTCACTGAGCTAAAAGGCCATGAAGAATGGAAAGAAAATGGGGAAGATGGCAAAGTAAAGGCTGAAGAATCCCTGAAAAGGGTAAAAGGGATTACCAAATCATTAAGTAACCCTTTTGAAAGAACTCCGGCATCCATGGCAAACAGCTGCCAGATGGGACAAGACAGAGTTAACTGGAAAGAAAATGAACCTGGCCAAGGGGCAGGGAAGGATGACTGTCAAATAGAAACAGATATCCCAAGGAGAGAGGGCTGCTGATCTCTAGAATCCTGAGTGGGTTTGCCAGAAAACATCCTTTTGGAAGACTTCTTACCCCTCAAGGAAGGCTTCTGTTGTCTATGCACAAAGAAGGATTTAGAAGGATAATTCCTTTGAAACTTAAGGATAGGGGAAATAAAAAATATGTTTGAGGTCCTACATAGCCTTCCCTTTATCTGTAAGGTTTTAAAAAAGCTCTGCAGCCACAGAACCAAACAGATTATGGGAGTCCAACAGAGAATCCAACAATTCAGCTTTTATATCATTAGGATGGGATTGAAAACTAAGCCAGGAGTACCTGTGTAAAACAGAACCTGATATAGCACCCCTGCAAGATGCATCTGATAGTAAGGTGAGCCACTTAAGAAGCAGAACTCAATAAAGAAACAGCAGAAATCTTAGCTTCAGAAACAGGTATGTCAGTAATAACCCTCCAAGCTTAGAAAGAAAAGCCCTCACATATTTGGTCCTATGTGACTGGTAGTTTATGGCTCTGAAGGCTAAAGTGGCTGAGGTACAAACTTGCTTCCTGTACCTATCTATAGCTCTACTGTCCTTGTCAAATGGGAGCTGACATAGGAAATGGATGGTGCTCAGGTTCATCTGACCTGACAGAGACATCTGGCAGAGGCTTTACAGCAGATGTCTCTAATCACACCTTTTTTAACTTCTCAAGATGCAGCCGAACTTCTGGGTGGGTGAACTCCAAAGCCAATGTTCCCTTGGCAAGTAGTTTCAGATGCTGGTTCTCAAGATAAAGATGGAGGCAACAAAGAGCTATGCAGGGTCTTGGTGACAAAAGCCTGGCAGATAATACACTGAGTATGGTTGTGGTTTAGGCAGAAAAGGCAATTGTTATGTCTATCTTCATGGGGAATCTGCCTCTCACACTTAAATTTCCCCTTTTTGGATGACAGATAAAATGGTTTCCAACAGGGTATTTACCTGCCAGTGGCTTGGTAGCTGCAACAACGCAGATAAAAAGACTTAGCAAACCAAATTCATAAAGTAGTACTCTGACTGGTGGCAAAGAAGTTCGGATGTTTACATGCCCAAACATCACTTATATATTTACATCGTAAATGTGGGACATATGTAGAAACAGAGTACCAAGGATTAGTCCAGATAAAATCACTTAAGCTAGCAGATCTAGGGTCTGTCACTCCCTCTCTCTCTGCTGTCCTCCCTGTGGGAGGAATAAAGACCCCTTTTTGAATTTTCGAGTAGATTATTCAGTTAAGTAGGTAGCTAGATGAGTGTTTTTGGTCAAAAGACATAGGACATACTTCTGATGTGCAGCACGTGGAAGGGACCAAGAATGTGGTATGCTGGCTGGCCGTACAGCTTTACTTGGTAGTATATCCCCTTAGTAAGGAATACCACAACAGATTTAAGGAACATTTCATAAGATTAGTTAATAAACACAGGACTGCCTATGAAATAATGTTGGCTTCTAGTGTACTGGATACCAAAGGGGGCTTTGGATAATGCCTCAAGTTTGGTATTAAGAGATGGTTCTGAGTATATAACTGACTCTGAGATTTTGACAAATTAGTTTGTTGATGGTTTCTCTGGTAGAACCCTGCAATTGGCATTAATTTTCATTTCCTAACAAATTTAGCTGGCAACTGTCCACCACTAATGGAAAAGCAACCAATTAAGTTATCCATACTAAAGTATATGTCACAGCCTGTGTTATTACTTACACTAACTGCTACCTGTTTTTGTTTTATCTTTATTCCCCTCCCAAATGTGAAAAAACAGGTTATATGACTTCAGAAAACATTAACTTTCACCCTTAAGAAAAAGTGCCCTGGCTATCTTAAACTAAATTATACAGTATTCTAGCAAATGCACTGAAGTATTTAGCTATCAGGGAAAGCTACTCTTATTCACTTCCAATAGTTTCAAACTTTTTTACTAAGCTGATTGACCTTGTACTCTCAGCAATGTCCAGATCTCTTGAGGTTTATTGCCTTCACCTGTAGTCAGATCATATCCATGGAAACATAAGAAAATGTATAGCTGCAGACTTCTAAACTCACACTGAGCACTGAGCATTTATTTACTAAAGGAAAATGTTTCATTACTGTCACAATGTTCTCTTATTTTTAAAGCCCACCTGCTTATACATAAAAAAATCTTGTTGTTAGATTAAGTCAAGGGCATTAATCCAGACATTCATTGATTAAAAAATTAGGACACAACATCTCAACTCTACATATATTATTATGAGTGCACGTTTACATCCACTCCCCCACCCAAACAGCTCAAGATTACAGCATATAAACTTAATCATGCTTTTGTGCAGCATTTTTTTGCATTACAATGTAATATCTACATTTCTTAAAATTAAAAAAGAAAAAAGTACTTGTTTACTTTAGTATCTTTATCACAGACAACAATCACTGAAAATGATTTACTATAAAAATCCAAATAATATCATAAAATGTCTTATACAAACACAATTAAGAACAAAAATTGTTTTACTTATAAACCTTTGGTGCCCTTAAACACATTAATGACAAAGTGAGGCATATGCTTTTCAGTCCCTCCATAAGTTTAATAAAGTCAACAAAAGTTCAATCTTTCTTAGCAACTTTTTCTTGTAGAACCATATTTAATTTCACATGTATTCACTAATTATAGTGTGGCTGGACATCTCCAACTCCCAACACCAGACTCTGGTTCATGTCCAAGGTACTTCTGATTCTTCTAGTCAGCTCCTGTGCTTTTTTCTGTCTCTCAAGCATTTTCCTTTGGAACACCAGAAAGGATTTACTGGAAAAGTCTCCCTGGGAGATTTATCATCAGAAAAATTAGAAGCAGAGCCTCCCTCTGTTTGATGGCTCACTTTTTTTTTGGACAAACTTTTTTATTTCCTCCTAAGCCTGTTCTACATCAAAATATAACTTTCATCTTCCAGCAAAAAATATTCTGAAGACATCCAGTTACATTAGCCTGAATCTCACATCTGCCTCTCTACATTCACCGATTGCTGAGATACCCTTGCTTCTCTTCTGCCTGGTACATAGTGAATAATCATTTTCTACAAACTCTCTACTGTTTCCAGTTTTTAATACCTTGCCCTTCTTTGTCAGCATTATCTCTTTCTGCTGGTATGATTGCATCTTTACTAATACAAGTCTTGTCTGCTTTCCCGTGGCCAGGTTTGGAGCACACACACAATGTGCTCTTTCAATTAACAAATTGTACTGTGGATTACCAGTTCCAGTTCCTTATTTGTACTCTTATAAAATTAATATAGTTTGTTCCTGTAGAACAAAGCATGTGTTGTACTTTTAAGAAGCATTTCCAGATGTAGGCACCTGCAGACACCAGTGCCATTTTGAGAGAACAGCCAGAGTGTTAACATGTATAAGTGTGGTAGTCAGGCTCTTTATAGTTTCATTTATGTTTAAGTTACAAAGCTTCATTCCTGATGTGTTTGTATGTAATAAAGCTGCTTGAACTGAACCCACAATGATTCATCTGTTTTATCCTGACAGGACGAGCGACATGGAGTCAGAACAGAGATTGAGAGTGCAGCTTCTTCAAGCCATAAGGTGCAGAGTTGAAGGTGAGGGCAGACTGAGCAGGTTGAGTGATACAGAGCTCAAATGATCAAAAAGAGCCAGAAACAAATTTCTGGTAAGAAAAACTTGCACAAATGATTTTTTTCAATGAAAATGAAACAGAGCATTTGTAAGGCACAAAATTCATTATTAATTAAATGAGTAGCCTAAACCTTGAAGTACAATTCTAAAACAGTTATGTGCACTGCATACATGGTGTCAATAAAAGACCTGCACTATCAGATATGAAGCAAACACAGAATTTATAGATATTCAAGAATGCCTTGAAATGCAAGTCTAGTAGTAACACATGCAGAGGCTGTTGTTTACAAAGCACATGAATATAAACACAGATTATGTGTTACTTGCATACATACATAGAAAAATAGCTACTATAACTTGTCAAAATATAGGGTCATTGATTGCATGAGATTTTGGTTGCAGCATTTAATTTTTCTGCCTTAGTAAAAAAGTACCCCTGTAATTACCTACTGTAATATAGTAGGATTGGTACTGAGAAGTATATGGGGAAAGGGGCTTTGGGTGCTGACTTGTCTAAACAGGGGCTAAACTCTTGGCTAGGCTTATAAGGGCCTCAGGGCCAATAGCCTAGTAACTTCCTATGATGATTACTCAAACGCAAGGCATGAAACACATTGTTAATTAAATGAAATGCTTGAAACCACGATATTTGATAAAACTAGCAAAAACATTCATATGGGGCCCAGAATTATCTCCTTTGCATAATGAGCATGTTTAAAGTAAAATGAGCACAAGAAAAGTATGAGCATGATAAGAGATTAAATGGGCCTAACCAGTACAATAAAAGGACAAATAAGCTTAAAAAAGCAAGGTGACTGCATGTTTAGTAAAACAACCTTGTTTTGGGTATGAACTACTATTTCACATTGACTGAAGCCATTCAAAGCATAACTAGAGTTGTTTGAAGTATCTCAAGAGTACAGTTTGCTGTGTGCAAAGTGCAGTCACAAGTACACCCATTTCGAAAAGTTTCTTGTGCTGTGTATATTTATTCGCAGAGTGCTGCCATTTCAAAGTGTTTCTTATACTATACAGAGTTATTTTGCAAAGTACAGCCATTTTGAAGAATTTGTGCTGTATACAGTTTATTTGCAAAGTGCATTCATTTAGAAGTGTTTCTTAGTCTGAGCTTCTTCTGCTGTGTACAGTTTATTTGCAAAGTACGTTAATTTCAAAGTACTTCTTATACTGATATGGAGTGATTTCACAAAGTACAGTGATTTTAAAGTATTATTGTGTTACAGAGACTTGTTTGGTACAGTGCAGTTTTTACAGAGAGTCTGTTGTGCTATTGGGCATAATTACAAGTTCTGGCATAAAGTTTTTGCATATTTATGTGTGTGTATATTCGTACACAATTCCAAGTACCTTCACTAGTGTGTGTTAATATGGCAGAGGTCCAGTCCTCTCATGTTTGATCATAATATTGCAGAGAACTGAAGAGTATTTGAGCAGGAATATGATATTTTCATACAAGCAGCTTTTTCTGACAAAGATGCTCATACAAGGGCATTTATTTTGCTTACCTTAGCTGGGTCAGAGGCCAATGAAAGAGAGCATTCATTTGTGAATGCACCAGCAATATATGCAGGAGAGGGGAAAATTGCCATATTGTTGTAACGGCTGAATCAAAAGGGGACCCTGAGTGCTTGAAACGTAAATTTAGAGAAATGTGTAAACCCAGACAAATGTTACATTAAAGAGGCACCTATTTTATACAAGAGACCAAAAGCCAGGTGAAACTTTTGCAGCCTATATCACTGACTTGAGAAATAAAGCTAAAACATGCAGATTTGGTGATTTGAAAGATAAGTTAATAAAGGACAGGCTTGTGTGTAGTGTTAATAATGCTGCAGTGAGAAAGATTTTGCTTCATGACAGTCATTTAATGTTGAGCAAGGCTACAGAGATTTTTCAAATGCATGAGCTCACAGAAAGGCAAACAAGTAACCTTACAAGTGACAAGAGCTTATCTTCAGCAGCTCCTACAGCATGGATAGACAGCATGCAGCGCACAACATACAGGAACAGGCCTAAGTACATGGCAGCTGCAACCTCTGCTGGTTTCCCAGGGAGATCCCGTAACATTCTAGCAAGTTCCAAGACTATCTTAGCAAAACGGACATACTCAGTGCAATATAAGGGTGAGTCAGCAAAACCGAAGTCAAGTCTTAATGTTGACTGTCGTAACTGTGGTGCCAATCATGCAATGCCACAACTGTAAAAAATGGAACCACTTTCAAAAGTTCTGTAAATCAAGCAAGCCTCTTTCAGTTATTGAGAAAAGTCACTCAAAAAAGCAAGTTGATCGTGTAGAAAGCTGCAACCCTACTTTCTATGTGGATGGGTGTGTCAGTGGTTGGTGAAAAGGATAATGCAGTAGATTTGTTGGCAAAGAATGAAATATTTTGTACTGTCCTGATCAATGGTAAGGCCACGGAGCTCAAAGTAGACACTCATTCAAAGTGTAATGTTATGTCAGCAGAAACGATTGCTACAGTAAGAACTGGTGAGCAACTTAATTTTGCCAATTGTGAGAAGCTTGTTGCTTATGGTGGTGAAGAGATTCAAACCAAATGTTCGGTACTGCTTTCATGCTATTCAGCTGGGAACAGTTACGGCTTGCAATTTTATGTAGTCAGAAGACCTGTGTAGTCATCATTAGGTCTCACAGACAGTTTATGAATGAAACTGCTTTCTTTTACCAAAGTCGTCCATCATGTAAGCACATGTCCCAGTTCCAGCATCACTGATGCTATTTTCTCAGAGTATGCTGATGTTTTTGATAACAAGTTAGGTAAACTTCCAGTTGTGTACTATATGAAAGTAGACCAAGAGGCCAGTCCACTGGTTAGACCAGCAAGGAGAATTCCAATAGCTATGCAGGACAAAGTCAAGGTCCAGTTAGACGATGGTGCAGCAAGGTGAATTTGTCTAATCACAGAACCAACCGAGTAGATGTCTTCCATGGTAGCTGCTTATAAGAAAAATTCAGATGAAATCAGAATATGCACTGACCGAAGAGACTTGAACAAGACATTAGAGAGACCTCATCATCCTATGTGTACAGTTGAGGAGATTGCCACCTTCATAACAAATGCCATTGTTTTTTCTGTCTCAGATGCAAAGAGTTCATTTTGGTAAGTAATGCTTGATCGCAAATCTTCACTAGTGACTACATTCAGTACCCCATTTGATAGATACAGATTCCTCAGGATGCTTTTCGGAACAAATTCTGCCAGTGAAGTGTTTCAGCATGCAATGCAGCAAATTTTTCAGACCATCAGTGTGCTATAACAATGGATGGTTTACTGGTTGGAGCCAATGGTGAAGCACAGCATGATAGAAATTAAAGCTCAGTCCTCTGAAATGTAAATTCAGTCTACCAGAAGTTACTTATGTAGGTCATTCATTTACCAGTACTGGTTTACAACCAGACCCTTCCAAACAAGCAGCCATTCTTGAGATGCAGGCTCCAGATAATGTCCAAGCTTTACAGCGTTTCCTTGGTACGGTTACCTATTTGGGCAAATTAATCCCTGACCTTAGTGAGTTATCAGTGACTTTAAGAGAGATGACATGGTTGGAACAACATAAGACAGCATTCAAACAGGAAATTACCAACCCGCCTACAATGAGATACTATGTTGTCCACAAACTATAAGTTCTTTCCTGTGATGCTTCAAAATTCAGACTTGGTGCAGTTATTCTTCAAGAGGGCAGACCTGTTGCCTTTGCATCTAGAACTCTTACCCTAACTGAGATGCAATATGCTCAAATTGAGAAGGAACTTTAGGCAATTGTGTTCTCACGTGCGATGTTCCATGATTATATTTATGGCTGAGCAATCCAAGTTGAAACTGATCATCAACCTCTAGTCACTATTTTACAGACGCCTATGCATACTGCTCCAGCGAGACCACAAAGATTACAGATTACAAAAGTGTAATTTCAAAATGGTCTATACAAAAGGCAAACTTCTTTATCTGGCTGATACCTTATCCAGATCACCCAGAAATACCACAGGACAGCTTGATGCAGAGAATTTTGTCTGATGTCAAGGAAGTGCGCAATTTTTCTACCACGAGACTTGTTGAGCTGAGAGATCATACAAAGATTGATCCAATTTTGCAAAAGCTCAACCACTTCATCAGTGTTGGACAGCTGAAGCAATCTTGCTTACTGCGAGAAATACAACCTTATTTTCCATACAGAGATGAGAGGCTGATGGAAGATGGGATCATTTTCAAAGGACACAAAGTTATTGTTTCTACTTCCTTACAACATGAATAAATTCAGATTTTGCATCACTGCCAACCAGGTTCTGTTTCTACCAAAAGAATGACGAGATGACTAGTATTTTGGCCTTCTCTGTTGAAAAACACTGATAAAGTGCTTTCTTCTTGTTCAGTACGCAACAGTACTAAACCACATTTGCAAAAAGAGCCACTTCAGCCAAGATACATTCCTGAACTACCTTGGTCAACAATAGCCACAGACATATTTGAGTGGAACAGTCAGCATTACTTAGTGCTGTCAGACTTTTATTCGAACTGGTTGAGATCTATTTGCTACCTAACTTAATGTCCAGTGCTGCAATTACTAAGATGAAGCATCATTTCTCAGTCTATGGTAGTCCACACAAAATTATTTCTGACAACGGTACACAATTTACCAGTCAGTTGATCCAGAGCTTTGCAAAAGAGTGGGACTTTATCCAAGTAACTAGTAGTCTGGAATGCCCACAGTCAAACAGCCTTGCTAAACATGCCGTACAATGCAAAGCCATTACTAGAGAGGTCAAAGAGTGACAATGTTGATATTTTCTTGAATTTACTTAATCTCAGAAATATACCCTGTGACAACCTACTTGGTTCCCCTGCTCAGAGAGTATTTAGGCAAACCAGAACAACCTTGCCTATCAGTTCTAGTTTGCGGGTGCCTAATGCTAAAAACAACAGAGCAATCAAAGCCCAAATTTTTAAGAAGCATTCTTTACAGATGTCCAGTTATGATAAAACAAGCAGATTTCTTCGTCTGTTAAAAGGAGGAGAGAGAGTGAGGATGCAAACGGTGAAAGGCTTTGATCGAATTGGTCAAGTGAGAGGTATATGTGCTGAGCCGAGATCCTACTTAGTGGAATCAGAGTACAGAATACAAAAGAATCTTCCTGTGTCAGAAATTATATTGCAACATCATACCTGTGATACAGACTCTGGATCTCACAGCAACCCTGACAATGTTCATACCAAAGAACATGTTTGAGTATCCATTCCTGTTCCTGATGAAGTCCCAGTCACCCCCAAAGTTGAACATTCCTTGAAGACAGTCCCCGTTGTTTGATCCAATTATGATTTTATGTTACACGATCAGGTCATATGTATAGATCTAGTGTGAAATACACAGCAAACTGGACATAATTGTTTTATATGTGTCTGATTTTGTATGACTGCTTGTCAAAGAATTAGCTTTGTATAACTGTATGTCAAAAGATCATTCCTTTATAATTACATGTCATTGAATACTGTCATTTGATGTACGATCCATTTCTCAAAGAGGGAGGATGTAAAACAGACTGTGTGTTGTACCTTTAAGAAGCATTTCCAGATGTAGGCACGTGCATATAAATTGTGTGCACATGCAGGCAGCAGTGCCATTTTGAGAAAACAGCCAGAGTGTTAACATGTATGAGTGTGGCAATCAGTCTGTTTATAAGTATAAGATACAGAGCCTCATTCCTGATGAATTTGTATGTAATAAAACTGCTTGAACTGAATCCACAACCGTTCATCTGCTTTATCCTTACCAGACGAGCAACAGTTCCTTGCAGTTTCTCTGGTCTAGCAGAAAATCTCAGGTGTTCTAACTCTACCTTTTTTTGAAATAGCTCTTCTTGAACAGTCTCGTACTCAGCCAGCCATTTCTTCATATTGATTCTGATTTTTGCAGTTTTATCAGTTCACCTGAATAGTAGTGTAAAGCTTCTTCTGTTTTTCTGGCCTTTTGTTATTTGAGTTGATCTACTCCTTTAAAGTTTCATTTATTTTAATCAGCTCTGAGCACATTTGTTTTATTTTTTCCTCCTTCACTTTTTCAGTTGGTCTTCTTTCAGGTTAAGTTATTTTTTTGCTGGCATCCAGCCAGTATATTTCGGTTTATTTTTTTTCACACTGAGAAATCTGAAATTAAGCTACTGAACTTGGCAGTCATCTTGGACGTCTCTAACATTGCATGTCTGCTCAACTTAAGTTCAAACAAATGCCCACATTCCTAGAATGATAAATGTTACTAATGACATATAAACGGTAAACTGTATAGCAGAAAGTAATCTTTGCAATCTGAGCTTTCATTACATTATAGGTATTACATGGACTTTATAAGTCTTAGTAATTAAGTAAATATTAAAATGTGTAAGGTTCTGAAAACATTTTTCAATATCTCAGTAACTGCTAAAGCTATACACATATCGTCAGCGGTAGTTTGTTTATTCACATGTAAACTTCCATATGAGGCTAAGCAGTTTTGTCTTTGTCACTTGTTCTTGTGATACTTAGAGAAATATAAAAACAATGACAATATAAATAGTAAATGAACTATGGTTAATATTTCCTGTGCTGTACAAGACAGAGGGCAAATATCAATGTAGTTGCTCATTATGCACCTTTTATGAAAAATGTTTCCAGTCGCATATATATATATATATATATATATATATATATATATATATATATATATATATATATATATCATGGTTTTGGAAATATTAATGTAAATTTAAACAGGTAACATTAAACAACATAACTAGAATGATTCCAGACAAATGCCTGAAGGTGCACCAGTGTATAATATCATGATTCGACTTCTGACATCTCTTCAACCCAGATATTATGTCCTTATTAAAACTTGCTGTTAAAGTTACTTGCAAAAACAACTCAGTCATCTCATCCTTATCTTATATCTAAACATAGTTGATGTGTCACAATTGGGTCTATATTGAATAACCGAAGAGGTGTTTGTTTCAGCAAACACCTCTTCGTCAACACAAACAGCGATCGCACAAAACCGCGAATGCTAACATCAGCGATTTCTTTCCCTGGGAAAGAAATAGCTTGTCTAAAAAAAAAAACAAAAACAAAAACAAAAAAACATAATTCAAAACAAACCATAATTCAAAACATAACAAAGTGGGGGCCCCTAACTAAATATACCAACTCCGAGATCGCACTACAATGGGGAAAAAGACAAACTTACGAGGATGGCCAAGCGATTTCTTTCCCAGGGACAGTGCGTTCATTCATTATGTCAACGAAGAGGTGTTCGCTAAAACACCTCTTCGATTATTCATTATAGACCCATCAAAATTGCATATGGCATTTCCTCAATGCTAAATTTGACTAGGATATTATAGTATTTCAAAGCCTCCTACAAAAGTTTGATGTTATCTGTTAGAATTACTCCGCAAGTACATTAACTTCATCTATTTCATCCTCAGCAAAATTCTTCTTGATTTGACCTGCCATTTCTAGAAAACACTTTCATGGAGCAACATACAATTATCTGCAATAACTAATGGGAAACTACAAGCAATAAATATTCAGAATCACAAATGTAATTACTTTTTGTGGACTCCATTCACTTTTAACAGAATTCCAAATGTTTAAATCTTCCATAAAGCTGTTGATATTCACAACAGATACAAAGTAATCTTCAAGAGCCCAAGGCTATTAGTGTTACTTATATTCAAGTAATGTCAAACAAGAAAATATTTAACATATACATATTTAAACAGTTTGCAATGTACATTTATACATGTGTATAATTTGTATCCATCCTCAACCCCCCTTTATCCCATTTTGCACATGGGGTCAGGGTGTCACTTCAACAGTGACAATTATCTTGAGCTAAGGTTTAAACTGCCAGGTAGCTAGCCAAATATCTGAATTTAAATACTGTCAAAAGCAATCAAAACAATGTTTCACTAGTTACACAAGCATGATGGCTTTTAAAATATTTTTATAACATCTACAAAGTTTCAGAAACACTTAAACTACCACACTGGTAACCCACAGCATACACATTCATGCTGAGAAAAGACAGAAGCACCCAGGCTGGCATTTTTATCCCTATGATATCTGGTTCACAGTTTTTTTTATCCTGTTTTATTATTCAGGCAATTGGCGGCTCAGTGGAGCATCAGTTAACATTGTCGCCTCACAGCAAGAGGTTCTCTGGTTTGATTCTCAGCTAGGGTGCCTTCTGTGCAGTCTGCATGTCCTCAATGGGTTCTGCGTGGGTTTCCTCCAGTTTCTCCGGTTTCCTCACACATTCCAAAGACTTGCATCTGGAGCATGCTTCCCAAGGCCTATGCTGAAAACAGGCTCTGTCCTAGTCGGACTTTCCTGGTTAACAAATGTTACATAAATAAATACATAAAGTCTATAATTGTTATATGCATAATGTATATAAATAACTAAGTAGAGCAACATGTACAAATAGAGGAAAATGATCAGATACAAAGTATGAACATTAAAACACTAGGCCCTGGAATGTTTAGCCACCAGCTTTACTGTCCACAGCTACCATACAAATTATATCTGCCCAATTATATATATTCACCCACGTATGTGCATGCACACACACACACACACACACACACACAACCCCACTGTTTTTTCCGTTTTTGTACATAGGGTTGGAGTGTCACATCAACAGTGACTATCATCTAGAGTCCTGCCACACACACACACACATATATATATATATATATATATATATATATATATATATATATATATATATATGGGTTCACTATAGAATCCCGAAATACTGAAATCCCGAATTTCAGTACTTTGAAATTCTATAGCAAAACCTTGAAATACCGAAAACCCATAACTGTGAAATTTAAAATCACGAACCTACAGTGCAAATACACCACACACATACACATCCACACAATCTCCCCCCACAATCAAACAATCCTACACTACAGACAAGCAGGGCGGCAAGCCCCCCTGCACCCACCATGTGGGGGGCTGTGCCCCCCACTTATATATACTAACTCTGAGATTGCACAATCACACACACACAGGTAACTCACACACACACATTTCACAGCCCCTTGCACACACACATCACAGCCAAAACACACATTAACATACACAAAAGCCCCTAACCAACACACTCATATGTACTTACCTATACTTACACCTATGCATTCACACACCGCAACACCAGAAGCTCCGAACTTCGGTATTTTGAATTTCGCAATTCTGGTGTTGTGGAATTTCTAGGCTTCAGTATTATAATTTCAAAATACTTAAAGTCGGAATTTCAGTACTTCGAAATTATAAAAGGAACCTATATATATATATATATATATATATATATATATATATATATATATGTGTGTGTGTATATATATGGATTCACTTCATAACACTAAAACTCAAAACACTGAAACTTCAAAATCTTGAAAACTCAAAACACTGAAAACACATACCATACATATACTGAGTTTAAACAACATAAATCATAGCACTTTCCACCAAGTGTAAGAAGGGGGGCAAGCCCCCCTGCACCCATGTGGGGGGCTGTGCCCCCCACACCCTCTGCTACTTATATATATCAACTCCAAGATTGCACTTCACTACACTAAGCACAATCTTGGAGTTAATATATTTAAGTAACAGGGGGTGCAGTGGGGCTTGCTCCCCTGCTTACACTTGGTAGAAAGTGCTAAGATTTATGTTGTTTAAACTCAGTATATGTACGATATGTGTTTTCAGTGTTTTGAGTTTCAGTGTTTTGGTCTTCTATATTATGAAGTTTTCTCATTTTCAGTATTTTGAGGTTTTCAGTGTTATGAAGTGAATCTATATACATATATATATATATATATATATGGGTCTACCTGAGAAGGCCAAAAGCCCACTTACCCAAAGATGACAAGACCGAGACAACATCACAGACTCTTCATTTAAACAAATCCTCATATAACCAAGAAGTTACCCAGGCAAAGGAAGGGGTCGGCCAACTGTGGAAGTTTGTACATTTCCCCGCTGAAGTGCCAACTCAGAGCTGGTATAATTAGTTAGGGGGTGGGGGAGTGTAGCCCTCCACTTGTGTGGGTTTGGAGGGCTTCCATGTGCTTTGTTACAAGTCTAACATCAGAATATCCCATTAAACATTTCATCCATACTTCATCACAATCTACTTTAATATTTTCCCCTCAAGTGTTTAGCAGTGCCCTGTATAGATGCAGGCACCTTGAGCTGGCATCCCCCCCCCCCACAAAAGTAACCACCATGAAAAACTTCTCCAAAGCTGACTTTGGACTCCTAAAAATAGAGGTGGCTAAATTCACGGCACCCATGTCAATGGAAAACAGATGCATGACTGCTGAATCATACACCACTGCACTGTACGAACATGTACATAAATGCATTGAACTAGCCATACCCAACAGAACCAAGATGCTCTCCTCCTAAAAAAGGAAGCCAATCTGGTGGTCCCCTGCCATTAATAAACTCTACAATAGAAGGAAGAAACTGTTGCAGAAAAAGGTGATGTCCTAAGACTGGAAAAAATCCCTTATTAGCCTCAACAAAAAGTTGATATCCCTCATCAAAACCTCTAAAGCCAGCTATGAAGGCAGAATTGCAGCAGACACTAAAAACAACCACAAAGCCTTCTATAGTTATATCAAGAATCTCCATGGCAATACCCAGGTTTGCTCTGAGTTACTGCACAATGGTACCTCCTATACTAAGCCAACAGATACTGCCAACATACTGGCCAAAAGATTCAGTGCCCTCTCTTCCCCCCTAAAGAACCAATCACAATATCAGAGGAATGCCAGGCACCCAGCATTACTGCAGCACAGGTTAAAGCTGCATTGCCCTAGGCCAATAATACAGCTTCTATGGGACCCGACAATATCTTTGGATGTGTTCTACATGAACTACAAAGTGAACTGGCACCACATCTGTGTGCCCTGTTCAATCACAGTCTCACTTCAGATTTTGTCCCTACCAAACGGTGCACTGCTACAGTCATCCCTCTCCATAAAGGGGGAGCGACTACAGACCCTACGAATTAAGGTCCCATTAGCCTAACGAGTCTGATATGTAAGGCTATGGAGCGCATTATCATGATTAACAAGGACATAGGGAATTTCTAAACTCTAGATCAACTCAATTTGGTTTTGTGAAAAATAGATTGCGCCTGCTCAACCTGGTTGACTTCTTTGAGTCAGTCACCAGAGCTGTGGATGAGTGCAAGGCATTTCATACAGCAAATCCTCTCCTGTTTGGCTTCTACTTCTCAGAAGTCAAGGCCAACATGGAGGGACTCTGGCTGACCAAGTTCACAGATGACTGCAAGCTGAGAGTCATTTTTAACTCCCCAAGTGATGTAGACATCCTACAGAAAGGCCTCACTGAGACCAATGACTGGTGTCGAAACCATGACCTTAAGCTTAATGCCAAAAAATGCGTCATCCCCTTTGGGGTAAAAACTCAGTTCCCACTAATTACCACATCGATGGGAGCCCACTGAACACTGAAGGCGTTATAAGAGATCTGGGGACACAGGTTGACAGCAACCTGTCCTTCGACCACCACTTTGCCACTATAGTCAGAAAGTCCTTCTATGTGGCACATCTCATTACCAATGGTTTTGCATCCAGAAAGAAAGAGGTCATCATCTCTCTCTCTACTCTTCCCTCATTAGGCCAATCATCGAGTATAATGCCCCATTTGACATGTACCTCACTAGACATATGCAACATATGAAGAGGATCCTAGGCCTTAAACATACATCCTACACACACAGACTCAAAAAACTCCAGCTATTATCTGTCTCATATCATCTACTAAGAGGCGATCTCTGCTTGACTTACAAACCCATGTCTGACCCAGCTCTGTTAGAAATGCTACATCTAAAGAAATCCCAATCCCTCCGCACCACACACTCCAGAGACCTCAACCTCATTACCACAATCAACAGAATAGAGGGACAGGTTCATAACCCAGACACTGCTCATGCTCTGGAATAGACTTCCTATACATGTCAAGCAGAGCACTGGTCCTCTTCAAGAGAAATCTTGATGAGTGGATGGGAAATAGAAAGTTCACCCCAGGAATCACTCCAGTGGCTCTACTTGATAGAGGCACTGGGAACTAGCGTAGAGTGGCACAATGCCAGGGCACTTCTATGGGCTAGGCTTGTAAAGGCTCCAGGGCCATTAGCCTAGCACGCACCTGTGAACTTATAAAAGCCCCTTAGAAATGTCACCAATACACAGCTGCACAGAGGGCAACTGGTTTGCAGTGACAAGCACTTCCCACAGAGTTGCAAACCAGATACTACAGATTTTATATTCTTACAGCAACTTCTAATCAATAAAAAGGGCCTGTTGCCATGGATATAAACTTCCCTACTACCTCCATGACCAGCTTGGTGAATATGGGCATCCTGAGGAAATGCAGAAATTGACTCATGTTTCCTGACAACCAGCTAATTTTAAAACAAACTGATAAAGTATGTGAGGAATGTACCCAATGTCACTAGAGGCAAAGCTGTCCCATAAAAGCAGTCCTAATGTCAGTCAGGTTGTCAGTAGCACATATACTGCACCCATCACACACAGTAAGAAGCAGACAAACAGACCCACATATGCTGACATGCTAAAATATAACCTTCCTAAGCCCTAAAGACCTCCTAGATGAAGCACAAACAACAAATGCCCTCAGCAGCCCCGAATGCACTCTTTCAAAACAATACCCACATCAGCACATACAGCTGCACCTCATGAAGCTTCTCTTTTATGCTCATAAGGAAAGCCACTGCACAAAGCAACATTCTGGTCATTACAGATTCCATTGTGAGACCCACTATCATCTCACCAGGCTGATTAAGGAGAAAGTCATGATCAGTTGCTTATCAGGGGACCAGAATCCACTATATTAAGCACACACACTCAAGTCACTGGACCACAAAAGTACCACTATGACTCAACCATAGTCCATGTGGGTATAAAGGACCTGACATGTACCTCTTTTAGAGTATATGAAGAGAGACATCACAGACCTCTCATAATGTGTGTCCCATGCTGGTATGAGAAGGTCATCAAAGCAATGCAATGGACAAGGCAAAATGGCTCACAGTGCCTACCTGACCTGGTCAAGGAATTTTACACAATACCCAGCTCTGGCATTACTGACAAACTCAAGAGGTTAGGAATAAACCATTATCTCACCTTGTGAATAGCCAGCTGGCTCACAGACAGGACCTATGAAGCTAGAATTGAGGGGTCCACCTCTAGAAAGAGGCAAGTCACCAGCAGAGTCCCTCAGGGATCAGACCTGGGACAGCTCCATTCTGGCATCTACTGGCATCTACTTCTCTGAAAGTCAAGGCCAATGTCAAGGGACTCTAGCAGACCAAATCTGCAAATGATTGCAAATTAAGATCCGTCATAGAATCCCCTGTTAACACTAATGCTATCCAGGAAGGGTTGACACAGGTAACTGGTGCCAGAGCCATGGATGAAAACTAAATGCCAAGAAATGCATAACGGTATCCTTTGGAACATCATCCATTTCTAATAATAATCATATTGACAACACACCCCTAAGAGTCAACCCACTAGTCAGTGATGTGGGAGCACATGTAGACAATCTAGCCTTTGATCATAAAGTGTCTACAGAAGTGAGGAAATTGTTTTATGTTGTGCAACATATAAACAAAGGTATGGCATCCAAGTCCAAAAAGCTCATTGCTCCACTGTATTTAACATTCATCAGACCTAATAACACAATGACGCTCACATAGTAACACTTGGTTGGCTTAAATAGTAGTGACAGTCTCAAACGCACTTGCAGAATGTTCTTTAGTAACTAGGTCAGCTTAGCAGTGCCAACTCGTGACTTCAAAAAATGTGCAGAATAGTAGGGAAGTTGCATGTTTACCAACACTAGCAGTATCTTAGAAACTTCATAAATAATGCCTCAAACTCCAGTCTTAGTTCAGAAATTACTTCTATTAAAAAACAAAAACATAAATATGGTTTAGCGCTTTCATCCCAAACATTGGGACTTCTTCAAAACCATTGCTCACAAGTTAGAAACTCCATTAAATATTAAAATAAGTTACAAAATGACCAATCATCAGTCACGATCAACTAAGCAGTCGAAGTTAAAGAAATATACAAAGTTAAATAGTTTTAATACATCGCAAGAATCATTGTACATAACATTCATACAAAAAAACATGGTGCATATGATTCATATTAAAAACCTATGGAGAAAATTGTGTGAATAAATAAAAAAAAAATATTCAAAGACTTATTGTAAGGTTAAAAAAGTCTAAAAAGTGCTAAAATGTAAAGTATGAAAATAGGCTTAAATATGCACCTTGTAATAGGTTGGAAAGTGTACAGAGCCATGGTATGACAATAGGTATGGAGTCTACATGGACTGTGTCTGCGAAGTAGAAGTTTTGAGTATGTTAGTGTCCCAGTGGAGGAAGGTATTATTTTATCACAGGAGTTTATACTGATAAAAATCAGGAAGCACTGCACATGTTTATCTGTAGAGGGGTGGGTGTTTCAGTTTATGGAGTAGTTAATATTACCTCGAAAGATGGTGCTTGGATAAATGGAGTGTCACTCTGGTTTATTAACTTATTGCTTCCTACAAGAAAACAGTGGTCAGGAAAGAAAAGTTCCTGTACATCCTGCACAAATATACTCATCTTTACAAGAGAAGTTCCTATATTTCTGGAACAAGTATACTTGCCGGGGTTTTCAAAATCTAACTTCCGAAGCAGTGCTACAGACACATACCTAAAAGTATGGCAGCAAAGTGTCATCTACAAGATGAGATGATTTGCTAACCACGCACAGTGAAATAGTCAGCATGGGATGTTAAGAAGTATAATGCAAAAATGGAGTGTGATACTGTCATGTCAGGGATGGTAATATGCAAATATTTAATGTTAGGCAAAACACGACTTAACATGGAGGGTAATGTGCGTTTCCGTATACTGGTGAAATCTAAGCTATATTTTCATAACTGAATACATTTCGTAAAGGCTACATGACCTACAGGTGAATAAATGATGACATGTTATGCAAAACATTAAGACACATGATGTTGTCACTGATACTTTTCATCTAACACACAAAGTTGTGTAGATTAATATTGGTTTGAAATATTGTGAAAATATTATGTGCATAATTTTCACCGATTCTGCAATATCACAAAACAGCAGCATATTAACCCCTCTTTTATTGTATGATAAAGATCTTGAACAGATGGACACTAATACCACTAACATCTTGAATCTATCTTGTACACTTACAGAGATAACCCTTTGTTTGCCCATTGCAATAGTAATTCTTGGCAAATAAAACATTTGTCTTTCTTAACCTCAAAAACCAAGAACCAGGACCAATAACAAAAAAATCGACCTGGAAGCTGACACCACAGTTAGTCGATAGTCCACAACTTGCTCTTTATTGTAAAAACAGATGCCCAAAACGTAACACAAGCGCTTTCGCTAGGATGTTCCTAGCTTTCTCAAGTACAAAAACACATTGTGACACTTCAGCTTAAATAGTTGCTTATCATCAATTAAAGCAGTTTTATACCAATTAAAAATTAATTAATTGATAAATTAATAAATTAATCCATACCATTTCCACTGTTTAAAGAGCTACCTACTAAAAGGTTATGCTCATAAACAAATATATACCAAGCTACATTATTTTATATTGAAACACCTTTCTAAACAATAATATGTTTCATTTGAAACCATAAAAATGTGCTAAAAACATACATATTGTGTTAAAAAACTAAATAACATTAAAAAAGGGGGGGAACCCCTTATTTTTTCTTTAAATGAATGCAGGACCATTATTATTTTTTTTTTTTACTCCTGTAGGGTTGTACAAACTAAAATAGAAATACATACTTGTGAATAATAAGCACTAAATGGATAAATAATAAAGAGCAAGTTGTGGACTATCGACTAACTGTGGTGTCAGCTTCCAGGTCGATTTTTTTGTCTTTCTTAACCTACAATGTAAAACCAGCATCTACAGGCAGGCAGTTGATACTATCACCACAGTGCAGCCTATCATCTGCAGTAGAAATTTCATATTTTATATATTTTGCAATACATATTCCTCACATATTACAAATCTTATGAACCATGTATTCAGCACAGGATTTTGGAGAAATGGTCTCAGGAAGCAATTGATTCTCCAGCTCAGAAGAACCTAGGAAGCAAAAACATTAATGAGCTCCCTGCTGCTCAGGACTGAGTGAGGTATGTTTTGTGATGTGCAGGTGCAGTGGACAGGAATTTATATGTGGCTTGTTTATGCAATGAGGTCTTGTTTACTGCTATTAGGATATGAAGGAGTGCAAGGTTATTGTCCTTTCTGACTTGCCCAATGGTAATGGGTGTTTCAGATAAAAATGGACATGTCTTGGAATCATGGTAATTATTGCCACTGCTAGAGACATATGTACATTATGTCATCATGCAGTATGCAGGAATCATGCTAGTATGCATACTGATACCCAGTTTTAGAGAAAGAGGTTTGCATTCAGTTGCAAAACACACCTGTTCTTCTCACATGTGTAGTCAGTGTGTACTAATAAATAAACTGTTGCCAGTCAACATATGTCTCAGGGTCCCTAAGTGTATTGCTAGAACGCTAACAACAGATGGAAAAGGGACAGACTTAGGACCAATGCTTGAATTAAACGCTAACAACAGATGGAAAAGGGACAGACTTAGGACCAATGCTTGAATTAAAGACATTTGTTATGTGGAAATTGGTGGCCCTTTGTTTATCTTGGAGGGAGGAAGGAGCTGCACGATATATAAAGGGACAGCAAACGGTATGACATAGCACAATACAGTAGCTGCATGATAAATAAGAGGATAGTAAAAGCAATTAGGACAGTGCAAAGCTTTGCAACTTATGTAGATTATAGCACAGTAAAGTACTACACAATGTAGGTCAGTGCAATACAGCTCATCATAATACATCATGTACAATATGATACCGTGCAATGCAATACTACTCAAAGTAGGCCAGTGCAGTACAGCTCGATATAGTAGACTATGTACAATATGACACCATGCAAAGCAATACTACTCAATGTAGGCCAGCGCAGTACAGCTCGATATAGTACAGCATAATATAGTACAATATGATACATTGCAATGCAATACTACTCAGTGTAGGTTAGTGCAGTACAGCTCAACATAATACAGCATAATACAGTACCAAATTGTACCATGCAATGCAGTACTACTCAATGTAGGTCAGTGAAGTACAGCTAAACATAGTACAGCATAATAATGTACAATATGATACAGCACAATGCAACACTATACAATGCAGGTCAGTGTAGTACAGCTTGACATAATACTGCATGTATAACATGATACCATGCAATGCAATATTACACATTGTAGGTCAGTGCAGTAGAGTTTGACATAGTACACCATAATTAAGTACAATATGATGCTGTTCAATGCAATACTACTCAATGTAGATCAGTGCAGTACCCCTTGAATAGTTCAGTAGAACATATCGTGCGATATAGTATTACTAAATGTAGGTCAGTGCAGTATCCTTGAATAGTTCAGTATAACATATCGTGCGATATAGTATTACTAAATGTAGGTCAGTGCAGTACCCTTGAATAGTTCAGTATAACATATCGTGCGATATAGTATTACTAAATGGGGGTCAGTGCAGTACCCTTGAATAGTTCAGTATAACATATCGTGCGATATAGTATTACTAAATGTAGGTCAGTGCAGTACCCTTGAATAGTTCAGTATAACATATTGTGCGATATAGTATTACTAAATGTAAGTCAGTGCAGTACCCTTGAACAGTTCAGTATAACATATCGTGCGATATAGTATTACTAAATGTAGGTCAGTGCAGTACCCTTGAATAGTTCAGTATAACATATCTTGCGATATAGTATTACTAAATGTAGGTCAGTGCAGTACCCTTGAATAGTTCAGTATAACATATCGTGCGATATAGTATTACTAAATGTAGGTCAGTGTAGTACAGTTTGACATAGTATAGCATAATACAATAAGAAAATGGGCTAAATGGTTATAAGAAGTGATAACTGGCATGCATGAGGACTGCGGAAAAAAATCTTCATCGTTGTGTAGCCAATAGTAATAGAAGCAGGAACAGCAGATGCTACAGCTACAGCCCTTCTTCTGACCTCAGGGAAGTTGCTAGACCAGTTTCAGATGCAAAATTGCCACAGCCCAAGACAAGACTTTTAAATCTACACTAGCACACTTCTAGTGTATAAACTATATACAGAAGAATTACCAGTCAGATCTGGTTACAGAGTTCAGGACAGGTTGGTTGTGCCACAGCCCAGCACAATACCAAAGACTCAGTACCACAATTAATTTGCACTCAAATAATACTGCTAGGTGTGGTCTACATGTCAAACTCTGTAGGCCTGAATGAGAAAAAAAAGACAATACAACTAGCACTGCAGAAATGAAACCGTAACCAGCATGATCAGCATCACAGCTATGAGTTAGTGATGCAAAATGAACACTCACACACAATTTTACTTTATTTTCTTGGTGGATGAAGATCAATTCACATCTATGAAGCAAACAAGCTATCTTTCAGAATGCAGCATCAGGTATTTTGTACTTGTACTGTGATAGCAATTTTGAAGTCATAGTATGTTTTTAAAAAGTGGCACATGCAACAACCAAAAAAAAAAACAAATAAGTGTAACTAGTTTTGGAAGAGACTTTAGTGGTGACTGTGATTTCTTAAACTAAGCAAACATGTTTTTGTAATAAAATTAGTGAAGCAGAACATCTGCCAAAGTAAAATATTAAAAACATATATTGGCCTTCTCCATTCAAAGTACATTGTGAAGATAAAGATGGCTCCAGCGTGTGTGTGTGTGTGTGTGTGTGTGTGTGTGTGTGTGTGTGTGTGTGTGTGTGTGTATGACAGCCTTAGCATTTAGCTTAGAGATACTTTAGCTAAAAAGCATCTTAGAAGGAAATGTTTTGTAACTGTTATAAGAAGGCAGTAACATGATTTCCCTTTAACAGGGTTAATTAACATATCAGTATTCATATTTAAAACACTAGTGAAACTGACAGCCAAGAATTTTGAGGCTGCATTTAAAATGGATACATTTTGTACTGTTGTACTTTACAAACTGGATAACAAAGTTAGACGCTTCATTAACATATCAGTATTCATATTTAAAACAGTAGTAAAACTGACAGCCAAGAATTTTGAGGCTGCATTTAAAATGGATACATTTTGTACTGTTGTACTTTACAAACTGGATAACAAAGTTAGACGCTTCATTGAATACATGCTTTTTACTTCTAATATTACTCCTGTAGATGCTTTTATACACCCAGCTCTAGTTTGCTGCTGCTTTCTCTAATCTTCTTAAAGTAATCCTAAACCAGACAGCTTTCTTCTACATGTCTTCTCTTCTGAGTTATTTTTCCATTGTATTAACTAGATGCAATCCCACCGAACCAATGGTCCTTAAGTTGGTGGTCCAAATTAAAAGTTCTGCAATATACTTGCTGTCAAATATGCACATCAAGAGATTAAAGTCAGACAACAGAAGGATACTACAAAAGATCCCAAGCCTGACAGAACAGACAAGATATCTATATCATAATTAAACCACAGAAGATAAATGTTTTGCTCAAGCTACTCAGATTGTTTCAAACACATACAGCCAACTGGGTAAAGCACTTGAGGCACACTCTGTTTTTGTTTAATTGGCCTTCTGCTGCAAATATGAACACAGCTATAAAGCCCATAATCTGTGCATATTTTACAATGCTTACATTACATACATGAGAAACAGCAGACTGTGGTAGAATGTACTGTAAAATAAAACAGCATGCATTGCTTAATCCTGGTAGGAACTGTGCCAGCAGCGTGTCATTTCACATTCTCTTACCATATCAGTTTCCTCTCCACTGCCAGTTCTGTAGTTTAATCCTTGAAGGTAATAACTCCACCTGAAGCGCCAGTCTGATCTCACATTCACTTACCATATCAGTTTCCTCTCTATTGCTAGTTCTGTAGTTTAATCCTCAGTAGTAATAACTGCACCTGAAGTGAGAGTGTGATCTCACATTCCCTCACCACATCAGTTTCCTCTCCCTTGTCAGTTTTGTACTTTAAACTCAGTGGTAATAACTGTGTCAGCAGTAAGAATGTCATCTCACATTCCCTCACCATATCAGCTTCCTCTCCATTGTCACTTCTGTATCCTTGATGGTAATAACTGTGCCCACAGTGAGAGTGTCATCTCACATTCCCTCTACCATTTCTTTTCCCTTGCCATTTCTGTAGTTTAATCCTCATGATAATAACTATGCCAGCAGTGATCTCACACACTATCCCCACACCATTTTAAACTCCATTGCCAGTTCTGTAGTTTAATCTTCAATGGGGATAACTGTGTCAGCATTGTGTGCATGATTTCACATTCCCTCGCCACATCAATTTCTTCCCCATTGCCAGTTCTGTAGTTTAACCCTCAGTAGTAATAACCATGGCTGCAGTGTGAGTGTGACCTCACATTCCTTCACAGCAGTTTTCTCACCATTGCCATTTCTGCAGTTTAATCCTCAGTGGTGACAACTGTGCTAGCAGTGGGATTGTGTTGTCACATTCCCTCCTTGTTTGCTCTCCATTTCTAGTTCGGTAGTTTAATCCTCGAGGGTAATAACCGTGCCATCAGAGGGACCGTGTTCTTACATTCCCTTATCATTTAATCCTATTGTTAATTCTGTGGTTTAATCCTCCATGGTAATAACCGTGCTATCAGAGGGACTGTGTTCTTACATTCCCGTATCATTTAATCCTATTGTTAATTCTGTAGTTTAATCCTCAATGGTGATAATCGTGCCATCAGAGGGACTGTGTTCTTACATTCCCGTATCATTTAATCCTATTGTTAATTCTGTGGTTTAATCCTCAATGGTAATAACCGTGCCATCAGAGGGACTGTGGTCTTACATTCCCGTATCATTTAATCCTATTGTTAATTCTGTAGTTTAATCCTCAATGGTGATAATCGTGTGCTCAGAGGAATTGTGTTCTCACATTTCCTCTCCATTGCCAGTTCTCCAGTTTAATCTTCAGCTGTAATAACTGTTCCAGCAGTGTGTCATCTCACATTCTCACAGTTTCCTGTCCATTGCCAGTTCTGTAATTTAATCCTCAGTGGTAATAACTGTGCCAGCAGTGAATGTGATCTCACATTCTCTCAATGTTTCTTCTCCATTTCCAGTTCTGCAGTTTAATCCTCAATGGTAATGAGTGTGTGATCTCACATTCCCTCATCAGTTCCTCTCCATTGCCAGTTCTGTAGTTTAAGGCAAACACACTCACAGTGCTCCACTAACATCTCAGATAAAAAAAAAAAATAGATAAAAATATAACAAGTTTTAATCACTTTCTGCTTAGTAACCAATAAAACATCACCAAGGAGATTTGACAAACAGTATGTTAGACTACAAACAACAGCCCTCCTTGCATAATTTTTATATACAAAATTTTGGTTTTATGATCTGCCCTGCCCTATTTTAAAGGCAGAAAAGTAAATAGTCCAAGTTTTTAGTAGCTTTATAAATCAAACGTACAGCTATAAGAAGTACCTACCATAATCACAAATATTCAGATAACAGAATCTCTACTACAGTGTATTTTTAATATTTGGGATAAGTTGCAGAAAGATAGCTCAGTTGTGTAAAATCTTACCATAACAGTAGATGTCCTTCTCTTCACTGTTCTTTACATAAGGAATTTCCTGCCAAGGATAGTCCACCATACGGTCAGTATACTACAGCCTTTAGATCTTATAGGCACCATACAACATATGTATGCGCCCCACACATGGCATAGGGCGTGAGGGTGACATATGGATGCAAACACTCAATTAAATTGCCCCAGGAAGAAAAGAGTACCCTCAGGAACAAGGGAGAACATGTACATCCAGAAGGAAAAAGGACACAATGAAATGAAGCATTAGCCCTCGTCCAGGAGACTAACAAAAGCACAGGGGCAAGGGTTAGGAAACAGAGGGAAGGAGGGAGGAATTAAATACTGCAACAGTGAAGAGAAGGACATCTGGTAAGATTGTACTCAACTGTATTATGTTCTTCCATATCACTATTGCAGTATTCTTTACATAAGAGACAGTACAAGAGCTAAGATAAAGAAGGCTGGGAGAAGGACGACTCAGAAACAAAACCATTCAGAACAGCCCTGACAAAATTTGCCCTGGCCCTGGAAATGACATCCAGTTTAGAATGTTTAGTGAAAGTATGAACAGAGGACCAAGTAGCAGCCTCAAAGATAGAATTAGTGTCCAAAGTCTTGAAAAGGTACCAGAGGTAGCAACTGTCCTAGTACAGTGTGCCTTTACAGATGAAGAAAGACATTTGCCATGAGAACAGTAACAAAAAGATATCTTCTTAGAAATCCAGGAAGAGATAGGTTGCTTGGAAACGGCCAAACTCAAAGTCCTGGGATGAAAAGAAACAAAAAAGTGCTCAGACTTGTGAACTGACTTTGTTTTATCTAAATACCTGAGCTGTCTATGCAGATCCAAGGTGTGAAGAACCTTCTCACTAGCAGACTGCAGAGAAGGAAAAAAGGAAGGATGGTGAGTAGACTAATTAAGAGACAAATCATTGACCACCTTGGGCATAAAAGAAGAATTAGTTCGAAGACACACCATGTGTCTGTGAAAAACTTAAAAAGGACTAACATCCATAAGAACCTGAAATTCAGACCCTCTCTTGGCTGAAGTAGGAACCAAAAGAACAACACTCTTCCAAGTACAATGATGCAAGGAAGCTGAACTGAAGAAGCAGGCTCAAAAGGAGCCTGAGTCAATTTAGGTCCCAAGAAGATGGAACAGGACTTCTGAGAGGCCTGATATGAAGGGCGCCTTTAAGAAAGTACTTGACCTCAAATCAAGAGGCCAAATGAGGATTCAAGGGCAGACACACAGAAAGTATTGATAGGTGAGCTTTAACTAAAGAACATGTCAACCCAGCATGGAGCGGGTCACACAAATAAGAGAGAACCACAGGAACCACCACAGAGAGGGGATCCTGATGGCAACAGAGGCAGAAAATGTTATCCATTTGGATATATACGATTTTCTGATAGTGGGTTTCCTGGCCTCCTACAGGTGCCTAAAAGGAATCAAAACCCGGTGACCTACAATGTCATTTGAATAAGTGACAGGTGAGGATGGATAAGAGATCCCTTATCTTGTGTGAGAAGATCCACCTGGTGAGGTAACTTGTAGTGACTGCCCCTGGCAACGTGATAAAGAAGGTGGAACCAATGCTCTCTGGGCCAAAAGGGAGTGACCAGCAAGATTCTGAGACAGTCCTGACTGATCTTGTGTAGAACTTGTTGCAACAACAGAAGGCTGAGAAAGGCATACAGAAACATCCCCTTCCAAGGAAAAGACAATGCATCCAATTTCCAAGCCAAAGGACATGTCACTCTTGAACAGAAAAAAGGACACTGTCTTTTCAGAGGAGTGGAAAAAAGATCCATCCGATGAATATCCCACCGATGGACTATGTCCAGAAATGCATCTCTGTGAAGCATCCATCTGTGAGACTGTGTTCTGGACCTGCTCAATAAGTCTGACACTAGATTATGATCTGAAGGAATATAAACCACCTAATGAGTCACGTGATACTCCACAGGTAGATCCCAGACCTGAACAGCTAATCTACAAAGGAGATAGGGCCTCTAACCCCCCCCCCCCCACATACACACACACACGCACATTTGTTGATGTACCACATCACAGCAAAACTGTGTGTGAGGACTTTGAGGTGGCCTGGATGGAAAAATGAATGAAAAACTTGCACAGCCAAAAGAAGAGCTCTCATATCTTTTACGTTGATATGGTCTGAACTCTGATAAGGAGGCCAGAGACCCTGAACTCCTAGAGGACCACAAGAACCTCCCCAACCCAAGTCTAAGGCATCAGTGAACTGTTCCTGAGAAGGAACTGCAGCCTAGAAGGGAAGCCCTGGATTGAGAGTTGATGAATCCACCACTGGGGCTCGAGTTTGAGACACAAATGTAAAGGAATAGGAAACTCCAGGGGGTCTCAATGCTGAAGTCACACTTATTTGAGGTACCAGTGAAACTTCCTCATGTGCAGCCTGGTGAGAGGGAGTATGGGAATAGTGAAGGCCATAAATCCCAGAACCCTGAGAAATTTCCTGGCTATAAGACAGGACAGAGGAAGGAAAGACTGGAAAAAGGTAGTCAAAGATGAAACCTTGGGAGCACGAAGAGAGGCTAGTGTTGGAACAGTCTGAAGCCTGCACCCAAAAAAACATGATCCTGGTAGGGCATCAGGCCTGATTTCTTGAGTTTTATGGTGAAACCCAGGCTGTGTAAAAGACAAGTGGTAAAGTGGAGATCTTGCAACAGACTGCTGGGAGAAGAGTCAGCAGGTCATACAGTTAGGGAAAAATCTGCACCCCCCAAAGCCTGCAAAAAGCAATGACAGGGGTGAGGCATTTGGTGAATACCCTTGGAGCAGTAGAAAGGACAAAAGGTAAAGCAGAAAAGTGAAAATGTGAGGAGGAGAAACAGAGAAATGCAAAAGTTTCCTGAACAGAGGGTGAATGGGGATATGAAGATATGCATCCTTGAGGTCTATAGTAACCAGGCCTGGGGGATAAGAAGAGGAAACAAGGTCCGAAGAGACATCTGCAAAGAAGGACCTTAACAAAGGTGCTGAGTAGAGAAAGATCCAGAGTTGGTCTCCACGTACCCTCCTTCTGAGAGACCAAAAACATTCTAGAGTAAAACCCCTTTCCCAGCTGGGTGGGTGGAATAAGCTGGATGGTGTTCTTATCCAGAAGGGATTGCAGAACCTCTGGGAAATAAGGAAGCTGTTCTAGAAGAGGTTGAGAAATGCCTGAAAAGGGAAGAAGGAACTTCCAAACCATGAAATACCCCTGATGAATGAAAGACAGCACCCAAGAGTCTGAGGTGATCTGAAGACAATTTTGATGACAGGATCATAGGTGGTTACTAGGCTAACGGCCCCAGGGCCCTTACAAGCCTAGTCACGTTCAACCCATGTTCCCAAGGGTGTCTGGTTCAAGCAGACACTAAAATCAGCACCTACTGCCCCTGTCCAAGAGGGACACAGGTGGAACCCCCATGGTGAATTTCTGGCTACCCATCCAATCATCCAAATTATGCTTAAATAAGGCCATCTAAGGACTTTATTTAACTTGAATAGAAAGCTTGTTCCAAAGCTGGGGCAACCTCTTTGAGACAAATCTGTCTCTCCAGCAACTTCCTTTGATATATACCAGGTTAAGGTCCTCTGAGTGAGTGACCTGCATGCCCATTTGACTTGTGAATGTGCAACATTTCCATTAAAGCTGGGTCAGAAACTGCTCTATATGCAAGGCACAGGTTGCCTCTGAGCAGTCTGTAAAACACATAGTAAAGTGACAATGATTTCAGTCTGTCTGCAGAAGACAGATCTTGAAAACCCTGAATTTTCTTTGTAAGGGACCTTTGTGGTCTCTCCAGTTGCTGCTGGTGTTTGGAAAGGTACATACCAAAGGGAAGGTTGTACACTATTACTGGTCTGATGAGTGAAGAGTACAGCAGGCTTATAACCTCTTTTTTTTCTGGATGCAATGCCCTTACTTATGAGATGAGAAATATAAAATGCCTTTCTTACCACTGTGGAGACATGGGTGATCGAAGTTACGGTTGCTGTCAACCTGTGTGCCCAGATCTCTCACCACTAACTGTGCGATTAGGTTATTGCTATTGATGTGATAGTTTGCAGGAACATCACCCTTGCTGAAGGGGATGATAATGCATTTTTTGCATTAGGTTTAAGCCCATTACTTTGACACCAGTCATTGGTCTGCGTAAGACCTTGTTCCAGGATGTTGATATCGCTAGGGGTTTCAATGACTGCTCCCAGTTTGCAGTCATCAGCAAACTTTGTCAGGCACAGTCCTTTAATTTTAGTGTGTACTTCAGAGAAGCGGATTCCAAACAGTAGGGGTCCCAGAACCAATCCCTATGGAACACCACTGGTTATGGGTCTGCTTGAGGAAGTGGAGTCCCCTATTTTGACTCTATGAGTTCTATCAGTGAGCCAGTTTGCACCCCACCTGACAATATATAGGTTGATACCTAGCTGGGTGAGTTTATCACTGATGCTTGAGTGGGGGATTGTGTCAAAGGCCTTGGCTAAGTCTAGGTAGACAGTACGTACAGACTTCCCCTCATCTAAGGCTTTGGTGACTGTCTTGAAGCCCACCAAGTTTAACAGGCATGATCTCCCCTTGATAAAGCCAAACTGGGTGAAGTCGAGTGTTTGGAGATTTTCTATATCTTTGTTAATAAGGTCCATGATGATTCATTCCATGGCCTCGCAAATAAGGCTGGTCAGGCTAATGGGTCTATAGTTCCCAGGTCCTTGGATGCACCCCCTTTGTGCAAAGGGATGATGGTAGTTTTCCATTCCACTGGGATGAAGCAAGTGCTTAGGCTGTGATTGAAAAGCGCACCCAATGGTGATGCTAATTCTTGTTTTAAGCCATGTAGAGCACAGCCTGGGATGTTGTCTTGTCCCATACAGGCTGTGTTTCTGGTCTTGGAGAGGGTGTAGAAGACCTGCTCCTCAGCGATATTAGGTGAGGGACAGGTGTTAGAGATGCTTTGGAGTATATGTGGTGGGGACAGGGAGTGAAGTTTTCAATTAACCTGTCAGCCAGGTTTGCTATATCCACAGGTTCTGTATCGGTAGTATCATTAACTAAGAGTTCAGCACAAATTTGGGTCTTATGGATGCAGCTGAAGAATATTTTGTGGTTATCATTAGTTAGGGAAGCTAATATAAACTCATAATTATCTTTGGAAAACTTCACTAGGAGTCTTATTTGCTTGTTTAATTTGAGGAGGGAGTGTTTCCAGTTTTGAGACCATTTCTACCTACTCTTAGACAGCAATTTCTTTCTCCTATTGTACAGCCTATTAGTGGCAGTTGTCCATCAGGCAGGTTTGTTTGTCCTTGAAGATCTTGCTTTGGTTCCATCAGGTAGAGCAGAATTAATACAATTGTACAAGTGCTCTTACAAAGCATTGGTGTATAACTCAGCATAGGTATCTGATCCATCAGTGGGGGGAGGGGCTATAAAGCAATTTATGCCATCATGTAAGAGGTTGTAATTGGCCTTGGAGAAGTTATTTAGTCTAGTTGCTGCTAAAGGTGGAGGGGGGAGTCTTGTGTTGTAGTTACTTCTAGCGAGACAGATTTGTGGTCAGATCTCACCAAGGATGGCCACACACTGGGGTGTTGCAGCGGTCCTCCATGTTGGTGAGCACCAGATCCATAATGTTTGAGCCTCTTGTGGATGTGTCAACCAGCTGGTACAGGGCAATGGAGTTAACGAAGTCCAGGAACCTTTGGGCAAGTGAGTTAGAACACGTATAATCTACCCAGTCAATGGACGGGTAATTAAAGTCACCCACAATCAGTGTGTTTGGTTGTATCTTAATTGACTCAAGTAGATCCATGTAGGCTGAGTGGATGTCCTAATTCATGGAGGGAGTCCTATAACTGGCATTGACCTGAAGAGGGGTCTTAACTACAGTCAACTGTACCCAAAGTAATTCAAGGGACTCGTGCTGTTTAACCAATCTAGAGGTGTATTTATCTTAATGAATATTGATACACCACCTCCAGTTTGTAGTCTGAAAGTGTGGAAGGAAATGTAACCTGGTATAGCCGGGGTGATCTCCGCATCCTTAAACCAGGTCTCAGTGACTGCACAAATGTCAGCATTTCCAAGGTGTGGACTGATTCCAGTGAGTGCAGTTCCTGGTTTAGAATCCTAGCATTTAGCAGCATAACCTTGAAGTTGTTTTTAGAGGGCATTTTTACGTCGGGAATTTTGTTCTTGTGACACTATGGGGATGGAAAGTTCCTTAACCAGTAACTGAAATCCCAGGGGTGACAGATGAATACTATCTCTGACAAAGCATCAAGATCTGTCAAACATGTCATCCCAGGCTGACAGATACTGGATTCCCTTTGAATGACACCGGAAACTAAGCCAATTGTTGAAGTCAATCATTATTTGTTTATATTGAAGTATCATCCTAGGCAAAGGTAAAATGCTGCTTATGGCTAGGAACATACCTGCCTGAGACACACAGAGAGCTCAGTCACATCTCTCTTCATATAGTCCAGTGTGGTATGTCTCAAGTCATTCACACCAACATGGACTATGACGGAGTCATAACAATGCTTGTTGTTCAGAGACTTGAGTGAGTGTGTGAAGTGGCGGACCCTGGCACCTGACAGACAGCTGACCGTGACCTTTTCCTTATACAGCCTGGTGAGGGGGACATCTGTGTCTCTCACAATTGAATCACCTATGATGAAGATGTTTGTTTTTCTGTTATGCCTTAGGGGCTTGACTGGTAAGACACTGTTATATGATATATTATGTGTACTATGTTCTGCAGAGGATGTATTATGTGAAGTGTGTTTGTGTTTGGGAGATCTCTGATGTTTAGGTAATAATCCAGTAAGGACCTCTACATATGTAGGCTTATGTGTTGTTGGTTAGTTAGGTGCAGGAGGTGAGGTGTGCATGCTGACAATCTGCTTAGTACCAGATGAACTGACTGGTGAGCAAGAGAGCCTGGATTCTAGGTTCTTGATATAGATACATCTCTTACATAATAAATTTGTGTGGACTAGAAGTGGGTTGTCAGTGTACATGAGGCAATTGTTACACTGCCTCAGGATACCCATGCCGATCAGAATGGCTGGAAAAACTGTGGGAAATTGTCCATCCATAATGCTAGCTAAGTTGATGTGGTCAGATAACAGGGAGAGGAGAGGAAGGACCAGGTAAATTACAGGACAGGAGAAGTGGACAAAAAAATAAGAAGGGCTAGTGGGTAGGAAATGTCCAGGCAGCCGCGGTGGTGCAGCAGTTAGCGTTGCCACCTCACAGCAAGAGGTTCTCCGGTTCGATTCTCGGCTGGGGTGCCTTCTGTGCAGAGTCTGCATGTCCTCCCTGTGGTCGCGTGGGTTTCCTCCGGGTGCTCCAGTTTCCTCCCACATCCCAAAGACATGCTGTAGGTGGATTGGACACTCTAAATTGGCCCTAGGTGTGTGTGTGTGTGTGTGTGTGTGTGTGTGTGTGTGTGTGTGTGTGTGTGTGTGTGTGTGTGTGTGTGTGTGTGTCTTCTGTGGAAGGTTGGGCGCCGGGTTGGCAACTAGGCACCGTAAAACTCCACTGCCAATCATGAGTGGACAGGTGATCCGGTGTGGCAACCCCTAACCAGGAAAAGCCGAAAGAAGAAGCAAGTGGGTAGGATCTGTGTTGGTGCTTCAGGAGCTTCACTGAATGTATCACCTGTTAGTGAGAGAAAATCGCGAGAACTCACTGATGGAGCACCAGTGGAGTACTAAGAGAAAATTTGCAGGCAAAATTGCTTGTGTCTATAACTGCCAATGGTGCCCACCACTGCGCTATGAGCAAACAAGCACAAACGTGGTGCTTATGTAGCAAACAAGAGCAAATTGATTTAAACAAATTAACCAATAAAGAAGCTCAAAACTGATCCCTGTTATAGCAACCATCAATCAGATGAGTTCTAACTGCACACTCCTGGCACTAGGGTGCAGGGGAACCCTCTCCAGCAAAAGATGGCCTGGTTTAGTGCTCAAGTTATACAAAAAGAACTAGGTTCAGCAGGTCTATGCTACAGGAAACAAAGTGCAACAATTTCAGAAAAACAAAATAAGCAGTTCAAATAAGGAGTGATATGGTAAAAATGCAGGTCAAAAGTGCAATGTACGGTGAAAAATTCTACTTAGGTTTTGCAGAGATCAGCAGATGCCTTGGATTGATCAGATAAATATAGCAAAGCAGTAGCTGGTTGGCAATCTCTGTGGAGCTTTGCTAAAACAAGTGCAAACCTGCCAATGGTGCCCACCACGGCACGGCAGTGTGCGGTGAGCAAACAAGTGCAAACGCAGTGCTTATTTAGCAAACAAGAGCAAACTGATTTAAACAAACTATTAAAAAAGCTCAAAACTAAGCCCTCTTCCAGCAACCTTCAATCAGATTAGTTCTAACTGTACTCTCCTGCCAGTAGGGTGCAGGGGAATCTGATCCAACAAAATATGTCCTGGTGTAGTGCTCAGGTTATACAAACAAAATTAGATTCAGCAGGTCAGAATTTAGTCTATGCTGCAGCAAACAAAGTACAACAATTTCAGAAAAAAAAAACACTTCAAATAAGGACACACACAATAAGCCTTTAACCAGCAACTCCCAGCTCAGAGGGGCAGAGGCTACCCTCTCCTCCCACAAGAGTGCAGACCACAAACCTTCTTAATGTAAAATAACTGGCCTGAAGCCCAAGCGCTTCAACCAGAACTAAGAAAGTTTTAGAACAGGCAAACTAACCCTTCAACCAGCAATTCCCAGCTTGGAAGGATGTAAGCTACATGTGCTGCCACAAGACTGTAGACTATAAACCTTAATGTAAAACAACTGGTGTGAAGCCCAACTGCTTAAACCAAAACTAAGAGGCTTAGAATAACAGTTACAATTTAATAAGGTTACTAACAAGCAGTAATAAAAGCAGCATAATAAATGCAATTGAGCACTTTTAAGAACAAGTAGCAAAAGCAAAATAAAGTAAATGCAGCTGAGTTAAGTGCAAATTTTTCTTTATTTCTTTATTTTTTTTAATTGTGAAGAAAGGAAATGGAAGATAAGTCAAGGTTAAGAAAGTAAGGGGGTGGGCCTTCTGAAATGTACTCTCTGTACTCATCAGAATGAGCTGATGAGATGGGACTGGGAGGCATGCCCAAAATCAGATTTATAGTAGGGACAGGCAACTCAAAAGCCACCAACTTTAAGAACACAACTGCAGCTGGGCGGGTGGCTGGGAAAAATAAAATGCAGACAAAGAGCAACAATTTTCAAGCAGAGTACAGCAAGAAGGAACAAACAAGCACTCCAGTTAAACAGAGATATTTCTAGCTAAATGAGGAATTTTATTTCTCAGCTCCTCCCACTAATTAGCTGATGTTATTCCCTGTCTGCATTCTGACACAAGCCAAGACCTCTTAAAACTCAACAGAACAAAAAACTTAAAAACAAAACAAATGTAATACATGAATATGATACAAAATAGAAGTAACCAAATATTAAATGAAAAACTTCCATTCAAAATAAAACGCAGACAGAGAAAGGTGGAGAGACAAGGGGAAAGTGAAGGCCAAATGTCAAATGGAGACAGGCTTGTCCTGAAAAGAAGGCTTCTGAAAGGAGGAGTCTGAGTAGATTTAGCAGGAAGAATGTACCTAGATCTTTCTCAACTTTATGAGGTGGGTGAAGGCAGACTTAGAAGGACAGTTCCTCTGGAATTTGAGGATAGGGGAGACAAAAATATATTTGAGCTCCTGTAAGGCCTTACCCCTATCCTTGAGGGACTTAAACAGGACAGCAGCAGCAGATATCCCAAAAATATTTTTGTATTTCAGAGGGACATTCAAAAGCTAGGCTTTCATAAAATCAGGTAAAGCCTGAAGAAGTAGCCAAAAATAATGCCTCATCACAGAACAAAAAGCAACACCCCTGGAAGAGGCATCAGCTGCATCATAGCTACATTTGACTGAGGAACTGTGTTCCAGAAAAATGGAATAGATTGAGAAATGGAACTGTCCCCACCTTGTTATAGTATTAAGTAACGGCTAATAGAAAACGTTCATGAAGCATTTCTATTTTTAGCTAGTTCCTAAAGGAAATGTTCAACTACATACCACTTAGCAATTTAACAGGTTATTTTAATGCAAGGATGTACATCTTACCTCTCAACCTCTTAGCACAAGAAATCTGGACAAAGCCAACAAATAATGGTAGGAAAAAGGCCCATAAGTAGGGACAGATTTTAAATATTACTCATATAAACTTAGAAAGTTGCTAGAATAACTAGTTTTGCATTATCATCCATTTTCTGAAGGATATGAAGTCTAAAACAAACATCTGTCTTTATTTCCTGACCTCAATCCTCGGTAATTTGTCAGAAAGCCACAAATTTCATGAGGAACAGACCAAAAATACAAGCAAAAATCTGGACATTCTGCAGAAAACAAGAAGTTATGTACTCACCATAACGTTCGATATATGTAGTCCATCTCGCCTCACATTCTTACCCGTGGTTCGGAGCCGAATATCGGCTCCGACTCGGCCAAACTTTTCTAGCTCGAAGTCTTTCTATTGGCTGGGCTAAGATGGTATCCCATGCTGCATTGCTCCATATCCCCAGATCTAGTTTGCTGCGAACACCAACACTCATACCTCATGCATAACAACACCCAAGGAAAGAAGAATAAACTAAGAGTGAAGGGAGCTCTGAAACCCAGACCTAACCTCCAGATCCTCCAGGAAGGGGGGAGGGTAACCAAGAATGTAAGGCGAGATGGACTACATACATCGAACGTTATGGTGAGTACATAACTTCTTGATGTTATGTAGTCCAATCTCGCCTATATTCTTACCCGTGGGACAGCATCCCCAGCACCTAAATCATGGGTGGCTCAGTGGAAGATATTCCTGAGTACTGTGGAACCAAAGGAAGACCTGCCCCTAGATACCACGTCCAACTTGTAATGACTAACAAAGGTGTGAGGAGATGCCCAGGTAGCTGCAGCAGAAATATTCATAGACAATCTGGCCTGATAGGCTGTAGATGTAGATACAGCCCGAGTAGAGTGAGCCTTGACCGGAAACGGTAGGTCTTTACCCCCTGAAGAATAAATGAAAGAGATGCAATTGGATATCCACCTGGATAGGGTGATTTTGTTGACAGGAGACCCAATTCTGTTTTCTGAAAAGGAAACAAACAGCTGATCAGATTTTCGGAGATCTTTGGTCCTGTGCAGATAAAAACATAACTGTCTGTGAACATCCAATTGATGAAATTTAAATTCTGCATTGTTTGAAAACTGGGGAAAGAACACTGGCAACTCAACAGATTGATTAAGATTAGATATGGACGCCACTTTAGGAAGAAAGGAAGGGTTTGGTCTAAGAGAAACCCTGTCCTTATGAAAGATCAAGTATAGGGGTTTGATCAAGAGAGCTTGAATCTCTGAGACGCGTCTGGCTGATGTGATGGCTACTAAAAAGGCAGTCTTCCAGGTCAAGAATTTTAAGTCACAAGTAGCTGCAGGTTCAAAGGGTATTGAAGTAAGAGCCTGCAGAACAAAATTTAAATCCCAAGGCATGATAGGTTCCGAAACAGGAGGACGGAGTAACAGAGTGCCCTTCAGGAAAGCCTTACAGAGTCTGTGAGCCATCAGACTAGGCTCATTAGCCACATGAAAGTTAGAAATCACTGCCAATTGGACTTTAATGGTGGTGGAAGCTGAGACCTGATGAAAAAGCATAGACAAGAACTCCAAGACAGAAGCAATTGGAGCTGTGTAAGGGTCAATCCCTTGGGTATGAGCCCAAATAGAAAATCTCTTCCATTTGCTGGAATAAATCTTCCTAGTAGAGGGCTTATGAGAGGAAGATAAAATATGAACTACCTCTGGTGAAAAGTGATGAAGCCTAACTAACGACGGAAGTGGAGTAGCCAGGCTGTCAATCGGAGGGTCCGCAGAGAGGGATGGAGCTGCCCTGACATGTGTGTCAGTAAATTTGGTTGTGGGTCCAGAGTCCAAGGCGTGTCCACGATGTGGGGATGGAGAAAGGGGGACCAAACTTGATGAGGCCAGTGTGGAGCAATCAGAATCATTCTGCTTCCCAAGGATTGCGCTTTCTGAATCACTTCTGACAGCAAGGGAAATGGAGGGAAAGCATATAGCAGACCGGAGGGCCAATTGTGGACTAGAGCGTCCCTGGGTGACTCCACCTGGGGGGGAGGGGGTCAACATGAAGTAGCTGCTGCATTTGGCATTGAGGGGGCTGTCAAAATGGTTGCAGCAAGGCTGACCCCATCTGCTGAATATCCGTTCTGCAACCAGGCAGTTCAGGGACCACTCGTAAGGCATCAGAATAGCTCTGCTTAGCCTGTCTGCGATCACATTGGACTTCCCCGGAATGTGCGTTGCCACCAGAAACCGTTGGGAAGATACTGCCCACTGCCACACTCGCATGGCCTCTCTGCACAGGGGGTATGACTTGGTTCCTCCCTGCTTGTTCAGATACCACACCACTGACATATTGTCCGAGTGGATTGCAATAGTCTTGAGAGGTAGAAAGCTCTGAAGTGCCTGCAACGCAAGTAGCACAGCTCTCATCTCTAGGACATTGATATGCAGGTGCATCTTGTGCTCTTGCCATGTGCCTTGGACTGTCCTGCCTAGATAATGCCCCCCCACCCCACCTGGGAGGCATCCATGGTCACCGTGGCAGTCGAGGGAGGCGGAACTAAGGGTTTCCCCCTGTCCAGATTGTTGGTGCAAAGCCATCAACTGAGATCCTGTTTGCATCTGTCTGTGAGTAAAATAGGGTGGGAAAGTGGAAGTCTTTGGAGAGACCACTGAGCAAAGAGGAGCCATTGAAGGAGCCTCATATGTAATCTTGCTAGAGGGACTAACATAATTGTTGCTGTCATAGTACCCAGGAGTTGGAGAACCCATCTTGCCTTCGCCCTTCTCAGGGGGAGCAGGGCGTTAACCTGTTGCTGTAAAACTCTGATTCTTTCCTGTGGTAGAAAGGCCCGCATTTGAACGGTGTCTAGCTCTGCATCTATAAAAATGACACGCTGTGATGGCAACAAGGCAGATTTTTCCCAGTTCAATGTTATGCCCAACTGTTGACAGAGAGTGATGGTAGCGTCCCTGGTTTGGATTAGTAGATGCCTGGTGGTGGCAGTGAGGAGCCAGTCGTCCAGATACGGAAATACTTGGAATCCTTGACGTCTCAAGTGTGCTGTCATCACCGCCATACACTTGGTGAACACCCTGGGGGTTGTGGTGAGACCAAAGGGCAGGGCTCGAAACTGAAAATGACTGGCTCCCAGCCGGAAGCGCAGGTGACTCCTAGATGCCCTGTCCATTTTGATATGGTAGTAAGCATCCTTGAGGTCGATGGAGCACATCCATACTTCTTTTCCCCAACAATGGGAGAAATGTCTGTAATGTGACCATATGGAACTTGGACCTTTGTACGTGGTTGTTCAGTTGGCTGAGATCCAATATGGGTCTCAGGTCCCCTGTTCTTTTCGGCACCAAAAAGAATCTTGAGTAAGTCCCTAATCCAATCTGGTCTGAGGGGACATGCTGGAAGGCTCCTTTTTCTAGCAGCTCTGAAACCTCTGAAGCCACGTAATCCCTTTGACTGGGTGGAACGTCCGGGATTTTTCTGACTGGAGGGGGATCTGATGAAAAGGGGATGGCATAACCTCCGGAAATTATTCTTAATACCCATTTGTCCTGGATGATGCTTTGCCAGGCTTCCGGGTATAATGATATTCGACCGCCGACTGGCTCCGGAAATGCACAGTCGGGCCCCTCATTAGGAGCGATGGTAGGGAGAGCCACGAAAGGAATCGCAGTCTCCCGAATTGCGGGGGCCCCCTCTGCCTCTGGGGCAGTGTCTTCCTGAATAACCTCCCCCTCCTCTGCCTCTGGAGGGGGGCTCACCTTGTTCACTGGGAAAAAAACCTCTGTGATTTTTTGAACCACATCTTTCCACCCCTCTGGGCCTTGGGGTAAGGCCTAGAGGGAATGGAAAAACAGACCCTTACAGCAGACGGAGTTTTTCCCTCCTGCTCGCACCTGGTGAGGGTGTCTTTCACCTTGGTTCCGACCAAAGAAGAACCATCAAAGGGGGTGTCAGTGAAAGAAGACTTGAAGTCCTCTGCGAAATGACAAAGGCGCATCCAGGCTTGCCTCCTAAGGGCAACTCCTGAGCTTGCTGCTCTACTCGCTCCCTCGGCTGCATATGAAATTAGCCTCATGGAGGAGTTAACGGTGGAATTGAGGGTAGACATCTGGGCATTAACCGTCTGGGCCACCACCTCAGAAACGTTACCCATGAGAGTATCTCCTAGCTCCTTGAGGAGATCTCTCTCTGGAGCCGAGTAAAGTGAGCTAGGTAGTTCAGCGACCGTAAGAAAAGGTTGCTGACGAAAGGGTATGCTTCCCGTACCGGTCCATAGTCCTAGACTCCTTGTTAGGAGGATGGACGGAGGAAGAAGTCTCGGCTACTTCCTTCTGGGTGGCCGCTGCCACCACCATGGCATCCACAGGGACTCCCTTAGACAAAAATTCCTTACCCGGGGGAGCAGATAGAAATTTATTGGGTCTCCTGGGTACAGGTTTCACAGAATCAGGGTTCTCCCACACCTTCCGACAAATTAAATCCAGGAGCTCGTCGAAGGGTGGGGACACCCAGGAGGCGGAGGGCTGAGCACCGAAGGCCTTCAGGAAGGCCGACTCGTCCTCGGAGGGGGCTTTGGATGGCCAGTCACCTCTTTGTTTCAAAATCTCCAGAATGTCAGAGAAAGAAACATCCTCAGAGGATGACTTGGGGGACCCCTCCGAATTCTTGAGGTCAGTATATGAAGTGAGAGACTCATCCTGGGAGTCTATGTGCTTCCTCTTGCACGTTTTCTTTCTAGGGGGCTCCTCAGGCAAACACTCTGAGGGGCCCTCAGAAACTTGGGGACCACTCGTGGGGGTATTCTGAGGCCTTGGGGCTCCACTGTCTACAGATAGGTGGTGATCAGAGAACCACACCGGAGTGGTAGGGGACAGAATGACTGACCCGCATGATGTAGCTGACTATCTAGCCAGCGCACTCCGCATGGCTTCAAAGGCTGGCCCTCCCGAATCTGAGGACCGACCAGCCTCCGAGGCCACGACAGGAGTTGGGGTTCCCCGAGCCAAGGCACCAAGAGGGAGACTAGGAACCGATAGATGTCCCGAGGCCTCTTCCTCGGGCCCGAATGAAAAATCCCGAGTCCTGAACCCAGTGGATGACGCCAACGGGGTCGGAGCGGACGTCGGCACCGATAAGCCAGGAGGAGCCATCGGAACCGACCTGGAAACATCACTCCGGCTCCGAAGACAGAGCTGCGCTCGGAGGAAGAATCGAAGAAGAGAGCAGGACGGGCTCCGGAGCCGACTGGGATGGAGCCGAGAACAATTTAGCCAAAACCGGTGACTGAAGGAGTCTCTGCACCACCATATCGACATCCACATCTGAAAGTGTCCTGGAGGATTTGGAGGACAGGGAGGGAGATCGACATCTCCTCTCAGGTGAAACTTGTCTAGTACTGGGCGATCGGCTCCGAATAGGTTACAATATAATTGGAGCCGACGCCGGTTCCATTAACACCGAAACTTCCTGCGGCCCAGAGGACAGTGGAGCCAAGGAGGTCGAAGCTAATTTGATTACTTTTTCTGGTGGCTCCGAGGAGACTGAAGGAGCTGGAGACCTCTTTTTTGATTTGGTGGATTTTGGTTTTGAGCTGGAAGCAGATTCCAGGCCCTCTACGAACGAGGGTTTCAAGAGTCCTTTCAGAATTAACTTATTCTTTCTTTCCTGAAGTACCCTAGGACTAAAAGCATGGCAGAAGCTGCAAGACTCCTGCAGATGGATTGCTCCCAGAAAATAGACACATACCGAATGTCCATCGGTGGTGGACATTTTATAGCCACACTTAAGAGCATTTTTTAAAACCCGAAGGCTTGTGCTCCTTAGTATCTTTAGGCATCTTAATAAAGTATCACAATTACCAAGACAAAGTATCACGTTGCAGAATCGACGGGAGAAAAAGAACAGTCACAAATAACACCATACTGAGCACGGGAACAAAACTACCACTAACCAACTTGCACAAACAATCCTCAGATCGGACACACACTAAGGCGACTAGGGCTAAAACCTTTAAATTAAACAGTTTTAGACCAGCACTAGCACACACAACAAAGAAACAGAAACTAAAACCTCTAATTTAAATGGTTTTAGACAGACACACACAGGAACAAGCAAGGGGACAGACTAGGTCCTCTAACTGAAACGGGCCTAGCCCATTGGAACAGCTAGTGGGATACCACAAAAAACAATCACACTACAAATTATGCATAAAACACCAAACTAGAAATAGCTATTACAATAGCTTTTTGTTTGCAATAAATTCTCTCAAGAAGAAGAAAAAGGGTACTAAGCCACTGCCAAGAGCGGGACCACATTCGAGCTACACGAGCGGCAAACGAGATCTGGGGATATGGAGCAATGCAGCATGGGATACCATCTTAGCCCAGCCAATAGAAAGACTTCGAGCTAGAAAAGTTTGGCCGAGTTGGAGCTGATATTTGGCTCCGAACCACGGGTAAGAATGTAGGCGAGATTGGACTACATAACATCTGGATAGTTGAGAGGATTGATGTATATTGTACTGAATCATCAATTTTGGAAAAAAGAGGAAGAAAGAAAACAGGTATGGAGGCTGAAATGCCATCTCTACCAGGCAAGATATAACCTATAAATTAGATGCCCTCATTTCAGTCTTATACTCGTATACTGCTGCATACAATAGTATAAATAATCTTAAAGAAAAAAAACATATACACACACACACACACACACACACCAAAGCAGACATACATGCGTGCCTACAATTAGTCTTCCCAACAATGGGCAATGATAAATAGGCTTGATAAGAAAAAAGTTATCTAAAACAAGGTATAGATCATCTGGGGCCTACAGTTAGGATAAAAAGTGTTTAATAAAAACTACATCTGGTACACAGTGTATATATTTTAACTATACACGTGGTGCATTAATAGTAATACTTGAATTCTTTGATCATCATCAGCAGCGTATCGATACACCTGGAGTATCATCAAAGCTACTAAAATTCCCCTAAAGTTGCTACATTTATACTAATATAAAATGTACATACTTCACACAATACATAGACACTGACAATCCCACAAAACATCCTGGCCTTTTAACAGCCGTAAACACACACAACTCTACACTTCTTTAAAAAAAATGAAACATAGATCATTTTTCCAATTCACTACGATGTAAAAAATGTAATTTGCACATTGCACACACAAAATTTACACACAGCCCCCCAAAACAATGCTGCACATCCAAATCAAATTCTTATAAATTTTACTCTCGTAAGAATGAATTTAACCAGTTACAAGAATAAAAAGCAAAAGAAAACAGACTGCAACTAATCAATCAGAAAATGGCATTACCAGCAAAATGGACCAGATTATATCTAAACTAGCTGAAATACAAAAAGTAAAACACTTATCTAAACTATAAAACTAACAAATCCTAACATATCCCTCAACTACTAAACTAACTCAAAAGCAAATTAACTGGCACTACAAAAAGCATCATTAAAATGTATCCAACTACAGAAGAAAAGTACTCAAGGTATAACCCATTCATGAAAACCTGTACAAACTACCAAGAACTGTATTAAGTAAAAACTCAAACAATTAATACAGCCCACAAACATCCAATGTGAAATCCTTCTCTAGTGCAGAAAAACAGAAAAAAATGGTTACATGGACCACAGTGTAGTCTTGTTTTTTTATTTTACAATTAGGAAACACAGTTTATGACTTGTGACACATCCAATTGCACAAAACTCATTCCCTAAACCTAAACTGCAAGATATTTCACTTATCACACCACCCCACCAGACAAGTATTCCATATTTTTCACCACTGTGCATGTTATTAAGCTTCTGTTTCCACTGTATGAAGTTCACTAACCTGATCCTAGAAACCAGGTATAGTCTGATGTAAATCTGACTCCTGATAAAAGGCCTATCAGTACAGTGCTTGTTGTAAGCTTCTGAGCCCCCCAAGCCTTTCCATGTTCATAGGTTCATAGGTTAATACTAGGCTAGCTGCCCTTGCAAGCTATTTTAAGCCTAGCCAATTATCCCTTATGAGACTCAAACCCTGCACCTTGTGTGTAAGGCAAACATCTTAACCATTAGGCCACCCTGGAGGGAAGCCTTCTAGCTTATCAGTGGGAGTGGTAAACACTAGGTAGCCTGTCTACCATGAGAGGAGAGGTTCTTGGCCCAGAAATTGTAGTTTATTGACCATTTGGACAGTTTGTCTGTCTCTTTCAACTTTCTGGTTTAAAAGACCACATATGTGCTTGTTTCCCATCTTTCCTGTAACTAACCTACTGGGCAGCACTAGAAAGCCTAAACCTGATACAAGCCTTCTCTAGCTTAGAAGAGAGATTTTGGAGTGATTAAGTATCAGTTTTCTGTACTTTCTTGCTGTACTTAACTGTTTTATGCCTAAACGCAGATTTTCCAGCGTTTTCAAAAGCTTATTTTTTTCACATATTGTACTTATTTCTCGGTACGTAAAAATCTACTGCCAATCATTAGCGGACCGGAGTTCCGCTGTGGCGACCCCTAACCAGGAAAAGCCGAAAGATACAACAACAACAACATTGTACTTATTTGACTGCCTGCACTTTTAAAAAGTTGTTTTTTGTTTAAATAATTTGTTTAACTGTTGCAGGCTACACACTAAAATGTGACAGCCTTTTCTGATCGTCTGTAATCGTTTAAAGCTATTTTAAGTGTATTTTACACTGTTTTTGCCTTATCTTTTCAAAAAAACAAAACCAAAAAAAATATCCTTGTTTCCTGCCTTTCTAAGCTACTATAGTCCAGTTTTCAGGCTAGTGCTGAATTCAGGGGTGTGATACTAGTTTCTGAGTTGCCCATACCTTACTTGGGTAGAAGGAAGTTTCTCTGTTCACCTGTGAGAGAGGGGAGCTTTGAGTTAGTAGTTTATTGGCCATTTTGGGCTAATTTCTCTCTCTTTCATTTCCCCACTATAAAAACCGTGTTTGCATGGTTTTGCGCACCGGGCAGTGCCGGTTAGCTACGGTTAAATTATTCCCGGCTCCAGTAAGTCTCCTGTTCAGTTTTTCCCTTGAAACTAGTTTAACTCTCAACCTAAGCACTCAAAAAGCATCTTACAGCCCAGCACTTGCTCAGACCTAATAGCAAGCACTAATATACCCTGACAGTGATTGCCCAGCAGGGCAAGGCTCTTCATTCACCCCTCACCAACCAAGTGACAAAGCAGCTCACTCTACTATTCAGGCATGACCAAAGGGCAACTTCAGGTGCACTCTCCAGTCCAGCTGGTGAATCTGGATATCCTGCGGCAATGTTACAACTGCCTCATGTATACAGACAACCCTCTCCTCCTACCACAAAACACTAACATATGCGAGAGGTGCAATTATACAGCCAAACTGGAAGCTAAGCTGTCTCCACCCAAGACTGGAACAGACAGTCAAGAGGAGAAGGTTAACACTTGCACCACACCTCCAGCTGCACACATATCTACTAAACAGCACTGGCAAAAAATACACATAAATACACAAAATCATACTCTGAGGCTCTAAATAAAAACCTGCAAAAGAATCAGAGCCCTCCAAAGCAGACACCCAAACAATCTGCACTTCCCATCACAAACCAGACAACACATAAAACACAAAATCAGTGTGCCACACAATCACAGCCCTTAAGGCGAAATAACATACCTAACACACTAGTAATAGGTGACTCTATAGTCAGGCACACTGACGTCCCACTCACTAGGCTGGACAAGCAGAAGGTTACTGTTAGCTGCATGTCAGGAGCCAGAATCCGCCACATAACACAAGCACTCAGGTCATTCCAGAACAGTACAAATATGACTCTGTCATTGTTCATGTTGGTGTGAATGACCTGAGATGTACCTCCCTGGACTATATGAAAAGAGACATGGAACAGCGCTCTGATCATGCAGCCCAGGCTAGTATGACCCTGACCCTGAGTAGCATCCTGCCCTCACCAAGAATGATACCTCAAGTATAATGAAAAAATGATCAATTTCAACAATTGGCTAAGCTTCTGGTGTCATTCAAAGGGGATCCAGTGTCTGTCAGCCTGGGACGACATGCTCGACAAGCCATGTTGCTTTGAAAGAGACGGCTTGCACCTGTCACCCCTAGGCTTTCGAATACTGGCCAAGGCTCTTGCTGCCCCCATAGTGCCTTTTTTTAGGCAAGGCTCAAAAGTCAAACCCACCTCCGTAAACAGCACAATTAACAAAAAACTGAGGGTTATGCTACTCAACGCTAGGAGTTTAAATCTCAAAATGCACGCGCTCGAAGCACACCTCAGTATGGAGAATGTAGACATCTGTGCAGTAACTGAAATCTGGTTCAAGGCTCCAGAGAGCACCCAGCACTACCGGGCTACAACTCATACCACACATTTCGGCCACAGAACATGGACTGAAACACAAAAGGAGGGGGTGTATCCATATTCATCAAGGATACCTACACTTCCAGGTTAGTGGCGCAGCATGATACCTCTGAGATCATCCATGTGCAACTAACATTGGGCAAATCTGCAATACAAATTGTGGCCTGCTACAGATCACCCTCCATGACCCAGGACCATCACTCCACCTTTTTGGAGACAATGGAAAACATGAAGGTCCTACCGAACACCCTGATATTGGGCAATTTCAATTACCCTACCATTCACTGGGAAAACTACTCGAGTAAAAATTCCCAGGCCCAGCGCTTCCTGGAATTCATCAACTTAAACGCCCTGGATCAGCTGGTAAACTCCCCTACCAGAGGTGAAAACATATTGGACCTGGTCATCACCAACATGGGCGACAGGTGTTCGGAGGTCAACCCATCACTGGTTAGATCAGACCATAAACTAATCACTCTGGATGTCCACACCCCACCACCACCCCCAACTAAGGAAACCACAGAAAAAACTTTTCTAAAGCAAACTTCACCTTACTTAAGACAGAGGTGGTAAGTTTCACAGCCCCCACGCTAAAGAATAACTCTACCCAAGATACAGAAACCTTTACAAATGCACTCTATGAGCACCTACAAGGATGCATGGATTGTGCCATCCCTAGCAAAACCAAGACTCGCTCCTCTAAGAGAAGGAAACCAGTTTGGTGGACCCCTGCAACAAACAGGCTATACAATAGAAGGAGGAAACTAGTTCAGAAAAAAAGCAAATCCCAAGAAGGAAAGACATCCCTGATCAGTATCAGTAAGAAACTGAGGCCCCTCATGAAATCATCCAAGGCTAACTTCGAAAGAAAAATAGCCAAGGATTCAAAAGATAACCACAAAGCCTTCTTTAGCTATGTTAAGAATCTATGTGGCAACTCACAGATATGCACTGAACTAGTGCAAAATAGCACAAAATATACTGAACCTACTAATATTGCCAACATCCTGGCAGATAGATTCAGTGCAAACTTCACCCCCCTCTCACCTCCAAAAGGGCCCACAACAATACTGGAAAAGTGTAGTGTCCCAAAAATCACAGACATACAGGTGAAAACAGCCCTTTCAAAAGCCAAAAACACAGCGTCAATGGGACCAGATGGTGTCCCAGGTTGTGTCTTGCACGAACTACAGAACAAACTAACCCCCCCACCTAAACACGTTGTTCAACCTCAGCCTCTCCACAGGCTATGTGCCCATAGAATGGCGCACAGCAATGGTTATTCCTCTCCACAAAGGAAGGGCCACAACTGACCCTGGCAACTATCGCCCCATAAGCCTGACTAGCCTGGTCTGCAAGGCTATGGAGCGCATCATCATGGAACTCATTAACAAAGACATTGGGAACCTCCAAACACTTGACCCAACCCAGTTCGGCTTGGTTAAGGGCAGATCATGCCTACTAAATCTGGTTGACTTCTTTGAGACAGTCACCAAGGCCATTGACTAGGGAAATGTGGTTCACACAGCCTACCTTGACCTCGCCAAGGCTTTCGACATCATTCCCCACTCGGGTATTACAGAAAAACTCACCAGCCTGAACATAAACCCCTACGTCACGAGATGGGTTGCCAACTGGCTTACAGACAGAACTCACACGGCAAGAATAGCAGGCTCCAGGTCCGACTCTAAACCAGTTACAAGTGGTGTCCCTCAAGGCTCGGTCCTGGGACCCCTAATATTCGGCATATACTTCTCAGAAGTACAGGCAAACACAGGAGGACTATGGCAAACCAAGTTCGCTAATGACTCCCTGGCTGACACGGACATCCTCCAAAAGGGCCTTACTGAGACGGACACCTGGTGTTAAAGTCATGGCCTCAAGCTAAATGCCAAAAAATGCATAGTCATCCCATTTAGGAAAAACAAAACACCCATGAATTACCACATAGGTGGCAGCCCCCTTAATATAGAAGAGGTAATAAGAGATCTGGGGACCCAGGTAGATAGTAATCTCTCCTTTGACAATCATATTGCCAAAGTAGCTAGGAAATACTTCTATGTGGCCTATCTAATTATTAAATTTGATTTTCAAATCTAGGTGCTTAGGATTTCCCTCTCTCTTCCCCCCTTGGCTGACTTGGTGTGACTCAGATTGAACTCTACAGTTCCCTACAAAACGGTGTCTACAGGACTTCAATCAGTTTCTCTCAGCATTTAAACAGATTGAACTCTACAGTACCCTACAAAACGGTGTCTACAGGACTGCAATCAGTTTCTCTCAGCATTTAAACAGATTGAACTCTACAGTTCCCTACAAAACGGTGTCTACAGGACTGCAATCAGTTTCTCTCAGCATTTAAACAGATTGAACTCTACAGTTCCCTACAAAACGGTGTCTACAGTACTGCAATCAGTTTCTCTCAGCATTTAAACAGAGTAGGTTGCACACAAAAAGCATTTGTTAAGATTTCACTTACAGTGCTTTGTAATTAAGCAGGTCACCATATTGGTCAGCCATAGGGCTCTTTTTTTCTACTTGAGTGTTTGCCTCCTTCCCCTGTAACTTAAGTCAACTGACTCTTACATTAAGAGCTATAATACTTACCTTATAGCTTTAGGACACCTTAGGAAACCTTGTTAACTGCAACAGCCTGACATTTGAACAAGTAACCCTTGTAAAAATTCCCAAAATTGTATACTGTTGGTCTGTCTTTCCTGCTAAACATAAGTGAAATTACAGTGCTGAGTGCAAGTAACATTAAAATTGAAGTACTGAGTGCAAATAACACAGTGCCGAGTGCAGATTTTAGGCCCTTACATTCAGCTTACCTCTGGTGTGGTGTCTTGAGTCAATCAGGGTATTCCCTGTAACCACTCCTACTGCCTTCTCTTTTCCCTCACCCCCCTCTTTCCTCAAACAGGTTCATAGGTTGGTAATGGGCTATCTGCCCGAAGGCATATATTAGCCCAGCCACGTTGTGCGGTATTCACCGCCCCTTTAGTAGTTCCCTAGACCCTTGTACTAGCAGCTAGTACCCTTGGCCCCTATCTAGTAGTGCTGTTGGTGTGATCCCTGTGTGAACTTTCAGTTACCCATCCACTCATCAAGGTTCCTCTTGAAGAGTGATAGTGAGGGACTCTGTCTTATGTAGATCGGGACCCTGTTCCATAGTAAGGGAAGTCTCTGTGAAGGGAATCTATCCCTCCAGCATGTTCTATTCATTGTTGTGTTGAGGTTTATATCCCTAGAGCATGTAGCTCGAGTAGATTTGGTTTTGCTAAGATGGAGCATGTTCAGCAATTCTGGGTTGGACATGGCTCTGTACGTTAGACAGAGATCGCCTCTGAGAAAGCGGTATGCAACGGAGAACAGTCTTAGTTTTTTCAATCGTGCTGCATAGGGCAACTGTTTGAGGCCAGTAATCCTCTTGGTTAGGTACCTCTGTGGTCTCTCCAGCTGCTGGAGATGTCTAGCCAGGTACATTCCAATTGGTGCATTGTACTCAATAATGGGTCTGATGAGGGAAGAGTAGAAGGGCACCATTACATCCTTAGATCTTGATGCGAACCCTTTCGTGATCAGATGGGTCACATAGAAGGATTTTCTAACTACTTTGGCAACATGGTTATCAAAGGAAAGCTGGCTATCTACTTGGGTCCCTAGATCCCTTATTTCTTCAGATTTCAGGGGATTACCCTCCTATGTTGTAGTTTGCGGGTACTCTGTTTTTTCCAATGGGGATTACTACATAGTTTTTTGCATTTAGCTTGAGACCATGGGTTTGACACCATGCATCAGTCTCATTTAGGCCCTTCTGGAGGATCTCCATGTCGGTCAGAGACTCTATTATAGCACCCAGTTTACAGTCCGCAAACTTAGTCAGCCACAGCCCTTCCGTGCTTGCCTGTACTTCTGAGAAGTATATACCAAACAGGAGGGGCCCCAGGACAGAGCCCTGAGGCACACCACTCGTTATTGGTCTGGATTCGGACAAAGATCCCGCTACTCTTACTTTACGGGATCTGTCTGAGAGCCAGTTTGTGATCCATCTTGTGACGTAAGGGTTTATGCCCAGGCTGGTGAGCTTATCAATAATACCTGAATGGGGAATGGTGTCAAATGCTTTAGCAAGGTCAAGTTAAGCTGTGTGTACCTCCTTTCCCTTATCTATAGCCTGAGTAACTGTCTCAAAGAAATCCACCAGGTTCAGGAGGCATGATCTGCCCTTGACGAAGCCGAACTGTGTGGGATCCAGAGACTGGAGGTTCCCAATCTCTCCATTAATGAGTTCCATAAAGATTCGCTCCATAGCCTTACAGATCAGACTGGTCAGGCTTATTGGTCGGTAGTTCCCAGGGTCAGTTGTGGCCCCACCCTTGTGTAGCGGGACCACCGTTGCCGTGCGCCATTCTATGGCACATATCCTGTGGAGAGGCTGAGACTGAACAGGGTATTAAGATGTGGGGTTAATTCCTTTTGGAGCTCGCGTATGACACAGCCTGGGACACCATCTGGTCCCATGGAGGCAGTGTTTTTAGCTTTAGATAGAGCCTTGTTAACCAAAGTATCAGTAATAATTGGACTTGCACACCCCCCTGGAATGGTAATAGGCCCTGTAGGTGATGAGGGGGGGGGGGAGGTTAAACTGCTACAATTCAGTACAGGCATCATTTTCAAATATAGGTGCTTAGGATTTCCCTCTCTCTTCCCCCCTTGGCTGAGCTGGTGTGACTCAGAGTAAGTTTCTTCATTGTATGGAGTTTTTTGTGTAACTGAATGACGTGCTTCTAAATTCTGATTCTGTACAGACTGCTCTATTTTTTTTCAGGGGCTCTATAAGTAGCTAGTGACTTTACTGAATTTCTATGGTAATATTTGTGTTTAAACTGAACTGTACCTAGAGAAAGTGTATAATCAGAGCTCCTACTTGTTGCATGTGTTTTTAATGTTTAAATTGCACACACACATTGAAGAAGTGCTTTTATGACTTGAATAACTTGGGCTAGCTATACATGAAGTGCTTTTACTGGCAATTTTCCAGTTGTACAATTGTGAAGCTAGGTTAAGATGGGATGCGATGATTAGTGAACAGCAGTATGGTTTCATGCTGGGAAAGAGCACTACAAATGCAATGTTTGCTCTGAGAGTGTTGATGGAGAAGTACAGAGAATGTCAGAAGGAGTTGCATTGTGTTTTTGTAGACTTGGAGAAAGCATATGACAGGGTGCCTAGACAGGAGTTGTGGTATTGTATGAGGAAGTCAGGAGTGTCAGAGAAGTATGTAAGAGTGGTACAAGATATGTACGAGGGTAGTGTGACAGCGGTGAGGTCTGCGGTGGGAGTGACAGATGCCATTAAGGTGGAGGTGGGGTTACATCAAGGATCAGCTCTGAGCCCTTTCTTATTTGCAATGGTGATGGACAGGTTGACAGACGAGATCAGACAGGAGTACCCATGGACTATGATGTTGGCAGATGACATTGTGATCTGTAGTGAGAGTAGGGAACAGGTGGAGGAGACCCTGGAGAGATGGATATATGCTCTACAGAGAAGAGGAATGAAGGTCAGCAGGACTAAGACAGAATATATGTGTGTGAATGAGAGGGAGGATAGAGGAATGGTGAGGATACAAGTAGTAGAGGTGGAGAAGGTGGATGAGTTTAAATACTTGGGGTAAATAGTTCAGAGTAACGGTGAGTGTGGAAGAGAGGTGAAGAAGAGAGTACAGGCAGGATGGACTGGGTGGAGAAAAGTGTCAAGAGTGATTTGTGACAGACGAGTATCTGTAAGAGTGAAAGGGAAGGTCTACAAGAGGGTAATGAGACCAGCTATGTTATATGGGCTGGAGACAGTGGCATTGACAAAAAGGCAGGCGTTTGAGCTGGATGTGGCAGAGTTAAAGATGTTAAGATTTGCACTGGGTATGACGAGGGTGGACAGGATTAGGAATAAGTATATTAGAGGGTCAGCCCAGGTTGGAAGGTTTGGAGACAAAGCCAGAGAGGCAAGATTACGTTGGTTTGGACATGTGCTGAGAAGGGATGCGGAGTATATTGGGAAAAAGATGCTGAGGATGAAGCTACCAGGTAACAGGAAAAGAGGAAGGCCTAAGATAAGGTTTATGGATGTGGTGAGAGAGGACATGCAGGTGGTTGGTGTGACAGAGCAAGATGCAGAGGACAGGAAGAAATGGAAACAGGTGATCCGCTGTGGCGACCCCGGGAACAGCCGAAAGAAGACGATGATGACAATTGTGAACAATTGATTTAGTTTTTCTGGCATATCTTTAAAATCTGGCAAGTGTTTATTTACTGCATTGCTCTCTTGCTTAGGGTAAGTATTAGGTAACCTGTCTACCACATAAGGAGTGGCTCTGGCCCAGAATTTGTAGTTATTGGCCGTTTGGGCGGTCTTCCATCTCTCTCAACTTTCTGATTTGAAGGCCTGCATTTGCACTTGTTTCTGTCCTATAACTCCTGGGCCCATCTCATTTGCTCACTCAAAAAAAAAAAAAAAAAAAATGTATCTGCTTTTACTGTATTTGTGTTTCTTTCTACTTTATTTTGCTTTTGCGTCATCTTAATAGTACTCAGTTGTATTTATTACTGCTTGGTCTAACTCATTCTAAGCCTTTTAGTTTAAGCACTTGGGCTTCAAACCAGTTGTTTTACATTAAGAAGGTTTGTGGTCTGCACTGTAGTGGCAGAACAGGTAGCTTACATCCTTCTAAGTTGGGAACTGCTGATTGAGGGCTCAGTGTCTGTTATTCTAAAAGTGTATTAATTCTGGTTTAAGCACTTGGGCTTCAGGCCAGTTATTTTACATTAAGAGGGCTCGTGGTCTGCACTCTTGTGGGAGGAGAGGCTGGACTCTGCCCTTCTGAGCTGGGAATTTCTGGTTAAAGGCTTATAGTGCCTGCATATTTGAACTGCTTCTTACTGAAATTGGTACACCTTGTTTGCTGTAGCATAGACTAGATCCAGGCCTGCTGAATCTAGCTTTGTTTGTATAACTTGAGCACTAATCCAGGCATTCTTTAAAATATTCAATTGTATTTATTACTGCTTGGTAGTAACTTGATTAAAGTGTAGCTATCATTCTAAGTCTTTTGGATTAAGCACTTGGGCTTCAGACCAGTTGTTTTACATTAGGAAGGTTTGTGGCCTGCACTGTGGTGGCAGGACAGGTAGCTTACATCCTTCTAAGTTGGGAACTGCTGATTGAGGGCTCAGTGTCTGTTATTCTAAAAGTGTATTAGTTCTGGTTTAAGCACTTGGGCTTCAGGCCAGTTATTTTACATTAAGAAGGTTCGTGGTCTGCACTCTTGTGGGAGGAGAGGCTGGACTCTGCCCTTCTGAGCTGGGAATTTCTGGTTAAAGGCTTATAGTGCCTGCATATTTGTACTGTTTCTGACTGAAATTGGTACACCTTGTTTGCTGTAGCATAGACTAGATCCAGGCCTGCTGAATCAAGCTTTGTTTGTATGCTTGTTGTTTGTTTGCTTGTTATTTCCCTTAAACGCTAATTCCACCTAAAACGCGGCTTTTCAGCGCTTCTGTGAATCCCTAGTGATATCTGCATTGCTTACTGTACTTATTTCCTTGTTTCACTTCAAAGAAAGTTACTGTTTGTCATTTTTGCATTTAAGTTCCCTGTAACACATTGCATTTAATTTACCTGGCACTTGCTCACTAAAGCAATTATATAAGTCAGCACTAAAAAATTAAAACCACTACACCCTCACAAACTCCCCTTGAGTACCTTGTTCCCCATTGGCCCTTTTTTTTCAATTATAAAGGAATTCCCAATACTATTCTAGCATGTCCAAAGCTCATTTGTTAATCTCCTCTCCAGTCCAGCTGGTGAATCTGGGAATCTTGAGGCAATGTTACATCTGCCTCATGTACACAGACAACTCTCTCCTCCTCCCAACAAATTCCAACACATTTGAGAGATGCAACCATATAGCCAAACTGGAGGCTAAGCTCTCTCAACTTAGTACTGGCGTAACCAGTCAGGAGAAGGAAACCAAACTCACTACAATTCCAGTCTCACATAGACCTACCACGACAGCTACCACGACAGCAAACCAAACACATAAACACACAAAAACATACTCGGAGGCTCTAAATAAAAATCTGCCTAAGCAGCAGAGACCTCCAAAGCAGACACCCAAGCAACCGCTACCCCAAAACAAAACACGTGCAACACATAGCTCACAAAGCTAGTGTGCCGAACAGTCACAGCCCTTAAGGCTAAACAACACACCTGATACACTTGTAATAGGTGACTCTATCGTCAGGCACACTGACGTCCCGCTCACCAGGCTGAACAAGGAGAAGGTCACGGTGAGCTGCCTGTCGGGCACTAGGATCCGCCACATAACACAAGCACTCAGGTCACTCCAAGGCAAATACAAATATGACTCGGTCATTGTCCATGCTGGTGTGAATGACCTGAGACGTACCTCCCTGGACTACATGAAAAGAGACAGAGGAGCTCTCTGAGCATGTAGCCCAGGCCGGTATGACCCTGACCTTGAGTAGCATCTTACCCTCACCAAGAATAATGCCACAATATGAAGACAAGATGATCAATTTCAACAATTGGCTTAAGTATTAGTGTCATTCAAAGGGGATCCAATGCCCGTCAGCCTGGGATGACATGCTCGACAAGCCACGATGCTTCACTAGGGGCGGCTTGCACCTCTCACCCCTGGGCTTTTGTATATTGGCAAAGGCTCTTGCTTCCCCCATAGTGCCTTTTTTAGGCAAGGCTCAAAAGACAAACCCACCTCCATAGGTATCACAAGGGATAAGAAACTAAGAGTAATGCTACTCAATGCCAGAAGTCTGAACCTCAAGATGCACGCACTTGAAACTCTCCTTAGCATAGAGAACATCGATATCTGTGCAGTAACAGAAACCTGGTTCAAGGCTCCCGAGAGCACCCCAGCACTACCAGGTTATACCTCATACCATGCTTTTCGGCCCAAAACTTGGATCGAACCACAAAAGGAGGGGGAGTATCAATATTCGTCAAAGATACCCACACCTCCAGGCTGGTGGCACAGCACGAAGCATCAGAGACTATCCATGTGCAACTAACAGTGGGTGCAACTGCCTTCCAGTTTATAGCCTGCTACAGACCACACTCCCAAACCCAGGAACCCCACTCGGCCTTCCTGAGAACACAGGAAAATATGAAGGTCTCTCCAAACACCATTATATTGGGCGACTTCAACTACCCAAACATAGACTGGGAGCATTACTCTAGCTGCAACACCCTAGCCCAAAGGCTCCTAGAATTTATAAACTCAAATGCTATGGAACAACTTGTTACCACTCCCACAAGAGGGGAAAATATACTGGACCTGATCATCACCAACATGGGGACTCTATGCTCCAGACTAGAAGTGTATCCCTCACTGGTAAGATCAGACCATAAACTAATCTCACTGGATATTCACATCCCGACCCCACCCCCTGCCCGAAAAACCACAGTGAAAAACTTCTCTAAAGCAAATTTCACACTTCTCAAAACCGAGGTGGAATCCTTCAAAGCCCCCTAGCCTGTGGAAAATATGGCCCAGACCGCAGAATCCTTTATAAATGCATTCTATGAACACCTTCAGGAATGCATGGATCATGCAATCCCAAATAAAACCAAGACCCATTCCTCCAAAGGCAGACATCCTGTCTGGTGGATCCCAGCCATAAACAAACTATACAATAGAAGGAGGAAGCTACTACATGATAGAGCAAAATCCCAAAAAGGGAAGGCATCTCTGATCAGTATTAGCAAAAAACTACGGGCACTCATAAAATCATCTAAGGCCAGCTTCGAGAGAAAAATTGCACAGGACACTAAGGATAATCACAAGGCTTTCTTTAGTTATGTTAGGAACCTGGGTGGGAATTCCCAGATATGCTCAGAATTAGTCCAAAATGACAAAAAATACATCGAACCCACAGACATTGCCAACATCCTAGCTGACAGGTTCAGCGCAAACTTCTCCCCACCAAAAGGGCAAATATCTATCCTAGCAGAGTGCTGCCCCCCTGACATCTCAGATGCTCAGGTAAGAGCCACCCTCTCCAAAGCAAAAAACACAGCATCAATGGGACCAGATGGTGTCCCAGGCTGCGTCCTACATGAACTCCAAGAAGAGCTAAACCCAAACATAACACTACTGTTCAATCTCAGCCTTACTAAAGGATATGTACCCAAAGAGTGGCATACAGCAACAGTGGTCCCTCTCCACAAAGGTGGTACCTCAACGGATCCTGGAAACTATCGCCCCATAAGCCTGACTAGCTTGGTCTGCAAAGCTATGGAAAGGATCATCATGGACCTCATAAATAAAGATATTGGGGACCTACAGACAATGGATCCTACCCAGTTCGGCTTTGTTAAGGGCAGATCCTGCCTCTTAAACCTGGTCGATTTCTTTGAAACAGTCACCAAGGCCATTGACGAGGGGAAGGTGGTCCACACAGCCTACCTGGACCTCACAAAAGCCTTCGATACAATACCCCACTCGGGCATTATAGATAAGCTCACCAGCTTAATTATAAACCCCTATGTCACTAGATGGGTTGCAAACTGGCTCAAGGGCAGAACCCACATGGTTAGAATTGCTGGAGCCATGTCAGACTCCAAACCAGTTACAAGTGGCGTCCCACAAGGCTCAGTCCTGGGACCTCTCTTGTTCGGTATATATTTCTCGGAGGTACAGGCCAACACGGAAGGACTGTCGCTAAGTTCGCAGATGACTGCAAACTGGGCGCCATAATCGACTCTCCAGCCGACACAAGCATCCTCCAAAAGGGCCTCAGAAACAGACAACTGGTGCCAGAGCCATGGCCTCAAGCTAAATGCCAAAAAGTGCATGGTCATCCCCTTTGGCAAAAACAAAGTGCCCACAAATTACCACATAGGTGGTAATCCATTAAGTACAGAAGAAGTAATTAGGGACCTGGGGACCCAAGTTGATAGCAATCTCTCATTTGACAACCACGTGGCCAAAGTGGTTAGAAAAACATTTTATATAGCCCACCTAATCATGAAGGGATTCACATCTAGATCAGGGGAGGTCATCGTGCCTCTTTACTCATCCCTCATCAGGCCCATAATTGAGTACAATGCCCCTTTTGGGATGTACCTTACCAGACACCTGCAGCAACTGGAAAGACCCCAAAAGTACCTCACCAAGAGGATCAAAGGGCTCAAACAGATGCAATATGCTGCCCGGTTAAAGAAGCTCTACTCAGTGGCATAACGCCTGCTCAGAGGTGATCTGTGCCTGACGTATAACGCCATGTCCAACCCGGAATTAATGGACATGCTGCACCTCAGAAAATCCAAATCCCATCGAGCTACGCCTTCGAGACTTGAACCTCAGCACTGAAATAAATAAGACATGCTGGAGGGACAGATTCATAACCCAGAGGCTCCCTTCACTCTGGAATAAAATCCCAGTCCAGGTTAGGCAGAGTCCCTCATTGACTCTCTTCAAGAGGAATCTTGATGAGTGGATGGGAGATCGTAGGTTTACCCTGGGTATCACTTCTGTGTCACTGTTAGAGGCACAGTATACTAACCTCGAAAAAGGGCATATTAAAATTAATTTAAAATGGGTGGCGAAAGCCAAGCACACTCTGGCTAGGCTTATGAATGCCCTAGGAAAGATAGCCTAGTATGAACCTATGAACCTATAAATCTTAGTTCATTCTGAAGTATGCTACTTTACCCCCCACCACCAAACCTTTCTGAATGTATTATAAAATAACTGCCTGTTGTTGCCTTCATGCTTACCCTAGAATCTCTGCTTTTCTCTTTTCCTAGTTGAACTCTACAGTTCCCTACAAAATGGTGTCTACAGGACTGCAATCAGTTTCTCTCAGCATTTAAACAGAGTGGGTTGCACACAAAAAGCATTTGTTAAGCTTTCACTTACAGTGCTTTGTAATTAAGCAGGTCACCATATTGGTCAGCCATAGGGCTCTTTTTTTCTACTTGAGTGTTTGCCTCCTTCCCCTGTAACTTAAGTAAATTGACTCTTACATTAAGAGCTATAATACTTACCTTATAGCTTTGTAAACTGCAACAGCCCCCGCTATGCTCGGGCTCTATTCGCTCCCCTCCCTGCCCCCAATTCCCTCCTGCCCCCAGTACCTCTAAATTTATAGTACTATAGCCACTCCCCCACTTTCTAGATCCTATCTGCTTTCATCTGGGATAATTCCACCCACCCCCATTCTTCTACCCACATTTTAATAGCACCTATTAGCTTTCGTCTGGCATTCTCCCATCCCACTTCCAGTATCTTTACCTCACCACTCTATCTTCTGGTGTTGCATCACCAGGTAAAACAGTTCCTTAACTCACTAGCTAAATCACAGATAATGATATACTCCTCTTTACTACCCCTCTTGTTCGCACCATACCTCCTAACCTTGTATGAAAACCAGTTTCTCACAGGATTTCAGGTCCCAAAAGGCCATACTATCACCCCAGCTGTAAATCCTTCCACCTTCAACCATACTTTACAGTACCAGATCTTATCCAACATCTTGTTCAGTCTATCAACATCTCAACCCCATGCACATTAGGTCTAGATCCAAACACTACCACAAACTAATAAACAAATTCCTGAAGTTCATCACCAAGTATAGACTCAACCTAATACTTGGTGGTAAGATTCACCCCAACCCTGGCCCACCCACTTCAGATACACATACTCCCTCTACTTGCAATCTAAGCTACAAACCTACAATTAATAGGCCAACTAACTCTCTCCTAGCCTGTCATCTCAATATTAGAAGCATTAATAACAAGGTACATGAATTGCATGCACTTCTGGATGTCCACTCCCCTGAGATTCTCTGTTTATCTGAAACCTGGTTAAAACCTAAAACTAAAGACAATGAAGTGTTACCACCTGGGTAACAAAATACACAGACTGGATCGTGCTTCGAGGAAAGGGGGTGGGGTAGCTGTACTCTATAAATCTGAGTTGAATGTCACCATAGATGTAATACAACCACCTCAGATTAATAACTCAGAGATTCTTGCCACCAAATTGCAACTTAATAAAAATAAATGCATTAATATCATCTGTATGTACATTCCCCCAGGTAACAATATATCTACACTTGAAGATATCCTGCACTGGCTATCATGTCACTACCCCCAAGAAACCCTACTCCTTGGAGACTTTAACATAGACTGGGGCACCTGTTCCTCAGAATCACCAACCACTCATATTAACCTGCATGCATTTATACAAATTATATCCACCCCTACCAGGATAGCTAAACCCAACCAAAAAGAAAGCATACTTGACTGGGTACTCATAAACTGTCACCCCCAACTGTACACCTCTGGTACCCTCCTTGATGGCCTAAGCGATCACCTTCTCACATATGTAATTAAGCACAAAACCATTAATTCCCAACAACCCTTACTCAGAAAGGTTAGAAATAATAAAAACTTTGACCCTGCCAAATTCCAACAAGAACTAAACTCATGTAATTGGTCTATTCTAAAACACCTCCCCTTAGAGGAAGCAGTAGCATACTTTAACAACAAATTCCTTGAGATCCTTGATTTGCATGCACCTGTTCGTTCAAAGAGAACCAAGGCAAAAAAATGTGCCATGGCTTTCTAAAGAGTCTAAACTCAAGATTACCCTTACAAACAAAGCATGGGCTTTACAGCGTTCTTCTAAAGACCCTCAAGATCACATTAAATACAGGCAATCCAGGAACGAAACCAAAAAATCAATTTTACAAGACAAAAAGCAATACTACTGTAATTTACAGACAGTAAATCAAAATAACCCTCAGAAGTTTTGGGCAGGTTTAAATAATCTACTACATCCTGGACAAACTTCAACCCCAATCCCTGCTGCTGCTATTGATAAAACACCTGAAGATGTTTCTGACAGTTTTAACCGATTCTTTACTGAGACAATTCAAGCCCTAGCTAGCCAACTACCTCCTAGCTCCCCTGGTCCTGAAAGTAGCACCCCTAGAAACCTACTCGCATTCAGCTTCCAACCAGTCGCCACTTCACTTATCCGTACCTTGATCAAAAAATTAAAACCCACTACACTTTCTGCTGATCAACTCCCTGCCAAGTACCTACAAAAATCAGCTGATGCTATTGCTTACCCCATCTCAATACTAATCAATCGAACCATAGTAGAAGCTAAAATTCCCACCATCTGGAAAATATCCCATGTAATCCCACTTCACAAAGGAGGCAGCTCTACTGAATTCTCCAATTATAGGCCAATAGCTATACTCTCTCCACTTGCAAAGATTATGGAAAAATGTATTCATAGACAACTCATGCACCACCCAATCCAGAATCACCTTATGGCAGACACTCAGCATGGCTTCCGTCCTCATCACAGCACTACTTCAGCCCTCCTAGCCTTTACCAACACCATAAACCATAATCGCAACAATAATTATATATCCTCAGCCCTCTTCTTGGACCTTTTCAAGGGGTTCGATATGTGATCACCAACTTTTAATCCACACCCTGCAAACATTCTGTCTAGATACTAGAGCCCTTCAATGGTTTCAATCCTACCTGAATCGTCGACAGCAGGCTGTCCTCTGGCAGAACAAACTCTCTAACCTTCTACCAAACACCCTTGGAGTACCACAAGGCTCTATACTAGGGCCCTTGCTGATCTTCATCTTCATTAACGACCTTTATACTGTCATTCCAAAAGTCAGCTGTATCCAATATGCGGATGACTCTACTCTGATTTGCTCAGCCACATCTCCAGTAGAGTTAAGGTCAGCTACCCAGACCACCTTTAATACAATAGAAAACTGGCTTTTTGAACATCATCTGATCCTAAATCCCAAAAAAACTAAAATGCTGTTATTTTCACCAACACGTATGTCTACCGCTTTCACCTTTACCATAAATTCAAATAATGGCACAATAATCTTCCCTGACCCCTCTACAAAACTATTAGGTGTCATCATAGACAATAATCTAAAATTCGACCTACATGTTAACCAAACTATCAAAACCATCAATAAAAAACTAGGGTCACTGTACAGAATAAAAGCCTTCCTAACCCCTCCAGCTAAAATTGCCATAACTCGCTCTCACCTTCTTTCAACCCTTCTCTATGCATCCCCTCTACTCTCGAATTTAAACAAGACTGTCCTTAACAAACTCTCAATTTGCTACAACCACATTGCCAGGTTTGCCACTGGGCTGCCTTTTAGGACACATCATTGCATCAATCTAAATCAGCTTGGGTGGCTTGAACTACCCAGCCTAATCCAGTATAACCAACTGATTATGGCCTATAAAATCCTCTATAATCCGGACAATACTCCTGCACTTAAAAATATTATCACCCCCTATAACAATCCTAGACCGCTTTGATCCTCTAACAAACTACTAATTCAGACTAGCAAAATTAATAACACAGCCGGTGATTCTCTCTTTGCAAACTCTGTAAGCAGATCCTGGAACTCTCTTCCAGCTGATATTACCTTACTTTCCACGTTAGGTCAATTTAAAACTGGACACAAACAACATTTGTCACTTAACTGGCTATGTCAATGTATCAAGCCTGGCTAACTCTCTCTAGAATGTGTAAAAATCTGTTAACCAGTTTACTGTGTAATTTAATTTAATCCTGACTAGCGCTCAGGATTAACTGTAACCTGTAGAACTTGTTTAACTTGCTTACTTATGTAATCTCTGTAAATAGTCTGTTTGTAATATGTAATGCAGGTATTATGTAATGCTGTATCTGCTTACCCTTGGAGCTTTTCTCCCCGGGCCTCCGCTGAAAATGGACATGCATCCAGTCGGACCATCCCGGTCAGCAAATGTAAAATAAAAAAAAATAAAATAAATGGTTCGCATCTAGAAATAAAAAAATGATAGTGCTCCTCTACTCGTCACTCATTAACCCATCATAGAGTACAATGCCCCATTTGGGATGTACCTCACAAGACACTTCCAATAGCTGGAAAGACCACAAAAGTACCATACCAAGAGGCTTACTGGTCTCAAACATATGTCCTATGCAGCCCGACTAAAACAACTCCGGCTGTACTCACTGGCATATCGCTTACTCAGAGGTGATCTCTGCCTGACATACAAAGCCATGTCCATCTCAGAATTGAGACAGACGTGCTCCACTTAAAGAAATCCAAGTCACTGCGAGCCACGCGCCCTAGTGAGCTAAACCTCGCCACAACAATAAATAGAACATGCTGGAGGGATAGATTCCTGTCAAAGAGACTACCCATGCTTTGGAACAAAATTCCAAATTACATCAGGCAGAGCCCCTCACTAACACTCTTCATGAGAAACCTTGACGAATGGATGGGTAACAGAAAATACACCCCTGGGATCACTTCATTGGCTCTGCTTGACAGAGGATCAGTTAATTAATCAATGGGGCGGCGAAAGCCGACACACTCTGGTTAGGCTTATAAATGCCCTCGGGCAGATAGCCTAGTACCTACCTATGAACCTATGACACAGCTTCTCATATTAAACTTTGTAATTCTACAGCCTTACACATGTGGGTGGGTACAAATTCTAAAGCCACCTAAGCCAAATGAACACAAAGGCTGACTTAACCCCATCCATAAACGAAGACAAAAAAAAAATGAAACTTCACACACTACACACAAAAATATACACACAAACACCAGACAACCCAATCATACCCACAGAAATGGATTTAATTGAAGCTAAAATAAAAATATTAACATTAAAATAGTAAAAAAAATCAAAAATCAAAAGCAAAACAATAACAGCCAAATGGAAAATGGCATTACAATGTCAAAACACAACATCATCTAAAAAATCATCAGTAAAGAACATTAAACTAAATCTCTCAAAACCGTAAACATAAAATATGATAAACACAACTCTTACTACACTGGTACAACAATAAAAAATGTCACTGACAATACTGAAAAAACGTATTTCAAAAATACACTAGAAAATCAACTACAAGAAAATGCATTCATAAAAAACACATTGCCTACATAAGGCCCTTAGTCAATAAACTTAAGTAATTATTGCATCCAGAATTAAAAAAAAAATCCAGAAAAAAGGTTAAATGCAATATGTGAAGGTCAGCATGAGCGATAAATGAAATGTGTTACATATGTGATAAAATGCATTCGGCAACAGCTTACATACAAGATATTTCATTTATCACACACTAGACACCACACCACATTCTTAAAATAAATATATATACAGCACTGAACTTTGTACCACCAAAGTTACAAGCAGCACTTCTCACAGGCTGCAGCACAGTCTCTTTCAACTGCAGTACTAAAATGAATTGTTCCTATCGATATTAGGCAGAGAGAAGAATATGACTAATGCTGCTGTAAGAAATACAGCTCCACTAAAATACTAACTGCATTCAAGGTATGCAATGTACTGCAGAATGCAATTATGACATACACAACACAATGCTTAAAAAGGGTTAACTAAAGTTAATGGAGTATTAGTCAAAGGACAATGGGTTTCAGATGCTACATCTTTATAGCCCTTTGCTTTGACAATGGATGTGTGGTTCAACAACTAATGAAGAACAACTGGATTCTCTGCTCTTTTGCAGCTGTCTGGCCTACGAAACATGTGAAAATCTATGTATATAAATCTTAACCTGACTGACTTCTCTTGTATTTTAATAGTTTGTGCAACACACTCGTGTGTGTGTGTGTGTGTGTGTGTGTGTGTGTGTGTGTGTGTGTGTGTGTGTGTGTGTCTGGCTTGAGCAGGTAGAACTGAACTGAGGGTCAGTAGAAGAGTCACAACCTGATAACACTGGCAAAACTGAAAACCTTCTTTGCAAGGTTTGATTCCTTCCACCTCAATTTGTCATGCTGGTGACTCTGAGCAAGCCACTTATCCAAACATCACTCCTGGGTCTCCTGAAAAGGGACATTTGTGTCCAATGGGCTTATGTAGTTAATAAATTAATGAAATAAAAAAAAAATAAAACTGTGCAAGTTACTACCACCACAGAAGATGCTGTACTGTGTTGTTTGAATCAGCTACACTCACAGCAAGCAAAATGGTACAGTAGTCATACATTTTAATTTTAATTTATATCAAATTTCACAAAACACTGTATTCATCTACTTTGGATACTATACATACCTCAATAATGCTATGCACATCCCGGACATACATTCTTTCTGTTTCCAGGATTTCCATGATTACACGATCCATATAACTAAGCTTTGGGTTAGGGATCATTGTCCTAGCAGCAAAAGGTGACAAGGATCCAAACTGGAAGCCTTCTGTACTTGCTTTGCTCGCAGAGTTGTTATTACTGTTCAGAGTCTGAGTAATTTTAACAGACAACTTCTGCATGGCTTTCATCTCTGTGCACACATTGCAAGCCACTGATTCCTGTACAGTACTTTGGAGTGCATCGGGACACATCAGTATGTTTAACTTCTCCATGTACTTAGGTTGGCTAGTAGAAGCACTGCTCTAAGAAGTTCTTGGACTACCCACAGATAATCCAGAAAAAAGACTTGTCAGGCTGCTAGGCTAGTCAGCATTTAACTAGCTAGTAAAAGTACTCTCTGATGTTGGCTCTGGGCATCCTTTTATTACTGTTCAAAAACAACGCAGACAAGAACCTGAAGGACACTGGAAAGACAAAACATAGTCACTGAAATCAGGCATATACCATACTGCTGAAAATAGTGAATAAACAAAATGGAGAGCTGCAGAAACTTAATAACATGATTTTTTTAAATGCAAAACAAAAATACAAGTTCCAGTAACAATGAACAAATGTTTTGACATTGACATACAGAGTTGCCAGAAAAGCTCTGTCCTTTGTCTTAATGCTTCAAAAAAGTACAGTCTTGTGGGCCATTTGGTTTCTGAATTTGCATCACTTCTGTTTTTCACATATAGCTACAACAGCATTAAACCATGTTTGCATATCTGCAGCTATTTTCAGTATGCCTGCCAGGCTGGATCGACATGTGAGAAGGAGGAAATGCTAAAATATCAATGCCCAAACAGGCACCAAGCTTTCAGAGCTTTTAAATCAAGCATTTATCTCCCTTTCTTCCTTCAGTTATAATTTCACACAAGTGCCATGTTCTCACTGTCACTATCCTTAAGACTTCCTGCTAAATGCAAATGATACTGTGCAAGTACAGACAGCACCATCAGCTATAACTGCTGGGAAGGATCTGTGGTAACGTAGTCACTTTACAGGTCAGGGGACAAGTTAATGGCAGTCTGTTACTTGCTGACTGCCCACTGCTGTCCCAGCATTCAGCTTTGAATGAGTACTGGGCATGTTGTAAGGTTTCTGCCACATCTTCCCTTCCACAGAAAGGAGAACACAGGAAGAATATTGCAATTTTTCAAAATATGAAACCTCAATTTTTCTCAAATAACTGTAAAGTTAAAGAAATCACACTCTATATGATGCTTCTGTGTTTTGTACCCTACACAATTTGTCTGTGTTGCACAGCACATTCTTCCAGTATAATGGTATACTTTGCATTATATAATAATTGACTGCATTTTGGACAAAGGGAATACAATAACCAGAAACCTTGATATTCTCAAAGAACTGCAAAGCTAGGAGAGGCATACTGTATATGATCCTTTTAAGCACTGTACACTGCAAAATGGCCATACAATTATGTGCACATTGTTTTCCTCACAGCCATACCTATTAACTTCAGTTTCCTTCAGTATCCAGCTAAAAGGTCATCTCTGACCAGATTCATCTGCCCTCTAAAATAAATAAATAAATAAACCATATACTACAGCTCTTGTTTTGACACAAATAACACCTGCTCACTTCAATCCATTCTCCCTTCTAAAGAATCCTGAAGGTTTAGATTAAAAACAGACAACGCGGGTGTTTGAATACTGAATCAACTATAATTTACAGCAGAGACCCGGATATAACTGATATTCTGTGTACTACTCCAGATAATGATGATTAAATATGCACATTTGTAAATACTGTCTGTCTACTCTTTTTGTTAACATTTCCATAACACTACCTTGTTTACTTACGGAATAAAAAGAATCAACAGAAAGCAGTAAAATGGTATCCAAATGTTGAGAACAGAAGGGAGTTTCATGTAGTTAATAATATCTTTAGGAGAGTGATACACCAGGATGAAGGAAATTATGGGATGAAAACTAGCAGAACATGTTAATGTGAATAGTAAAGCCTTGTTCAAAGACTTTAGACCCATTTCTTTTCTCCAAGTCTTTTGGGTTTCTATGACATAATGGGAATGGACCGAATAAAAGTAAATACACCAACTGCAAAACAACAAATATGTACTGCAAACGAGATCCACAGCCAAAACTGAAATTTATTCTTGTTTAAAAACAATCAATATTAAGCGCTTTTCGTTTGATCTGTGATGCACACTTCTTCAGATAAAAACTCCAGGTCTCACAAACATTTAAATAGGCTAAAATCATGTGATTATAATCATTTACATGCTTAATTGTCAAACAAAATTAACCCTTTGAAACATCAAATTATTTTAAAATAACGCATATGGAAGGTTGACTTAAATAACTAATGAATAATTCATTTTTGTAAAACAATTTTTGTTTTGTAAAGAAATCCATTTCTATACATAAAAATATCCATTTCAGTATATAAAAAGGTCCATTTCTGTATATAAAAATACAGTAAATATAGTACATCTAAATGGCCAGGTAAAATAAAACAATACTATAAAATGACAAAATGACCATATAAAGATGTTTGAATGCACTAGTATTCAAATTGTATGAAACATACGTCTACACATAATGATGGACAGCACGTGTATTACCATGAAACCCTCTATTTAGTCTGTTCTTTTATGATTTATGTTTCTGAGTTACTTATTTCTTTGTTTCATATTTTATAAATGATCTAGTTAAATCACTACCAGCAACAAGATGTGCAACTGTTTCCAGTTCTGTTTTGGACAACCTGTACTTGTTTGTTCCTCCCACATATTCAATTAACCTTGTAAAAGAATGTGTACAAAGTCAACTGTCCTGGGCCGCTAAAATTAACCTTTCATCTTTTGTTTAAATTCACCTCTCCTTGAATATTCCTCCTTCAGATCCTGGCATTTTCTGTATTTGCATTTATATTTATGCGTTTTCCACATTTCTTGCCTTCTCATCTGATCCTTCTCCTTATATTCCTTCTTTTGTTTTTTGACACATTCAGTTGCTGCCTGATTTTTGTCTACTAATGATTTGGTTTCCATTCCCACTTGACATAGATATGCTTCTGCTAAAATAAGCAGAAGTCATCTTAGACTTGTTCTCTTCATTTCAAGACTTTGCTTGGACTTGGTGAGGTCAGCAGATATGCATGCAGTCGTACAACTGCAGATCTATACATGTAATCATTTTTGAGGAGACCCATACTACCTTCAGAACGAGGAATATATAATCTTGTTATACACATAATTTTATGCATCATTTGAAAAGCATGAAGCATTTTTCTTGCTTTCCTGTCCAACTGAACCAATACCATTTAGGGCCAGGCAAGTCCAAAACTGTAAGTTAGAACAGGAAGAATTGGTTTTACAGCTTGTACTAGATGTCAGGACTGTTTTCAGTATTAATTTTAGTCTTCTAAATATTCTTTACTCAGTTTTGTTCACATTTGTTCATGTTTTATTACTGATCTTTCATCAATTTCCAAATATTTTATACAGTCCCTCCTGCTCAAGTTTCTTTATATCACATTCCTGTCCCAAATTGATATTTTCTTGGTATTGCAGCTTTCCTGGTACAAAGGTTGCTTTTGCACATTTATCAAGACCAAATGGCATTCTTATATCATCTGAGAAAGTTCTGACCTCTTCCAGTTGTGCTTTCAGTTCCTTATCTGATGAAATACACAGTTTTAAATCATTCACAAAAAGAAATCTACACTTTGTTGTTGTCTAGGAACCAAATTGTAACTATGACCTAATCTGTTAAGTAGACAGCTTAATGGGTTAAGAGCAAGACAAACCAGAGTGACAAAGAGTCACCTTGAAATATCCCCCTTTTAATTTTTATCTCTGGGATGACACAGTCTCCTTTATCAAGGTTTAGCTAAAAAGTGGCTTGCCACTGTTACATGGTCACTGTACTGTAAATGATCACTGTAGTTTGTAACTTATACATCTGTAAACAGTCCTTTATCTGCAAATGTGGAATGTTGTCAAATGCTTTTTTGGAATCTACACATACCATACTTGGATTCTTCACCTTTTTACTTTACACAACGTGGTGGAAAAGATGATGCATCAAATGTAACAGACATGGATGGTACTACAATTACTAGCATATTTCTTAGCTAACAATTTTTTTTATAATGTCAACAACAGACAGCCTTGGAGATGATTGTTATGTTGGCAATCCTGAGGTTTCAGAAACAGTCCCACCACTTCTAGTAAGAGCTGTGGTAAAATGGAACTATTTACACAATGCAATAATTTGTGATTCAGAAACACATTAGGTACAATGAAGAAAGATCACAATATCTGCTTATCTGCATGTCTCTTAATAATCATTACTACTACCATGATCAGTACTCTTCTGCAGTAATTAACACTATCAGCCAGTGTATCACGTTGGCACAGACATCCCCCCTTCAATCACTCTCCAGTACTTATACAAGGATACAGCAAAAAACAAAAACATACACACACACCACATACTCCTTACCCCATTTTGACAGAACATCCTCAAATGGCAGGCTAAAGAAACTAAAGATTAATCAGCAGATAAACAAGACATCTGTGTAACAGATTTATATCCCAACATATCCCTTATCGCTGGAAGAAAAACTTCCACTACATGTCAAGCAAAGTAGCACCCTTGCCACCTTCGAGGTAAAGCTAGATAATCGATGGACAGCCTTAAATCCTCCTCTGGTCTATCTAGTCTTGCCCTCCTTCTGGCTGGAGGGAACTTTTGAGCAGAGTTTTTTTGGCTTGTAATGGTGTGCAGACTGATCACCTAGTGCTTGCCTATGAACTAAGTTACCACTCATGGCTAGATAACTATTGCTCTGATGACGAATTAGTAACATGCAGTAAATTACCTGTATTTTTACTGATGTTCTTTAGTTATAGAGTGGACACAATCAGACAAGTAGCAGCACTTGAAGTAAGAGCTAAGACACCCATGTCCTAACATAGGAAACCCAAGCTCAAAATTGATCTAAGTAAATGAATCCAAATTAATAACGAAGTAAGATAAAATGATCATGAATGCAACACACACACAATGCATAATAATCAAAGTGGCAAAAGGATTACAGATCAAACGCTGCACTGGAATAAGCTAACAACTTAAAAGGAGTTAAGGCCAGTAAAAGCATGGAACATGACAAGATCACCTATGTTTTCACCTGACAAACTGTACAAAAAAAAAAAAAAAACAAAAGCACAAAGCAACTTACAATGCCAAGGGGTACAGTGATCCTATTATGGTACCTCCACGGCAGTTCCAGGCAGCCCTTCCTAGTTACCTGATTTGGAACTACTACCCTTCTTCTACCAGATCAATTAGCCATTTGATAATCAAGGAAGATCAAATGATCACATTCATCACTTACAAGCAAACCAATGACAAATTAACTAAAATCATTGTGAAATTAGCTAACATCAATACAACTGTGCAAACAATTAACAAAAAAAATGGATGAACCAAACATACATGTAAAAAAGCTGCAAAGATAACTTTAAGATGTTGAAGACAACATGCGGAAGGACCATTTAGACTTCCAGCAAATACAGGATTCGTTAGCAATTCTCAATACATTTGAAACTGAACTTGAAGACTAATCTGGATGAGATAACATCCTTATTAGAGGAATCAGAAAAGAAATTCAACAAGAAGAGTCGGTCAGTGCTATGCAACATGTGCTGAAGTCAATAGCAGGCCTGAAAGGTCATAACACAAACACTATAGAAAGGGTCGAAAGAAAGCACAGCTGTGTAAGTAAACTTAACATAATAGTTTCTGTTCTAATGATGACTGCCTCAGTAGGGTAAGCTATTATGGGGTTGCATCCTGCAGAGGACATAACAGCCTGCCAGCTTCCAAAGCTTCAAGGTACCTTCCACACTCACAAAGTGTTAGGCAGCTCAGGAAGAGATGATTAAAAGACAGGATTGGCTGCCAAGACCTTCAGAGCTTTCCTGCCAACTTAGAGAAGGAGGCAACAGACCAAAAAACAAAGGGGGTGGAGGAAGGGAGCAGCTACTGCAACAGTGCTTATTCAAACATTTACTGTTTTGGTAAGTTTACTTACAAAACTGAACTATGTTCATCATTTTGAAGAGTGCTGCAGTAGTCTAAGCTACATGGGAGGCAGAAGGGGACGGGTCCAAAAAAACCACTGGAGAGCCGTCCCATCAAAGCATGACCTAGACAGAGAAAGAATCTAGCTCGTAGTGCTTTATAAAAGTATATACACAGGACCAAGTGGCTGCTTCTAGAATTAAAGTCCAACCCTTTCCAAAAAGTCATAGATGAAGCCACAACCCTAGTAGAGTGTGACTTTACCCTGCCTCCTGCAAGTTTTGTTGTGGTGGTAATAACAAAAGGTTATACATTATTCATTTGGAAATCTACTTTGACACAGGATGGCCCTTTTTGCCTTCACAAGAAATAACCTGATCCAAAGTGCTGAAAGATGATCTGTCAAGACAGTACCAGAGTTGGTGGACATCCAAGGTATGAAGTCCCCTCTCACTCTCATTTTTGGGTTCAGGAAACAACAAAGGGAGATGAACAGTTTGGCTTAAAGTAAACCCAGATAATGTATCCTCCTTTTATGTCAATCCTGTCACCATGAAAAATGAGCTAGGCTTGACCCACCATAAAAGAGCTTTCAACTCTAATATTCTTCTTGCAGAGGCCAAAGCAATCTGCTAAACAGTTTTCAATGATAAGAACCTTAAGTCAGCCAGATGAGCTGGTTCAAATGGAGCAAGTGTTAGCCTCTCAAACACAAAACTAAGATCGCAAGGAGAAACCAGAGGTGTCTTACGCAGCATCCGTTTCAAAAACATTTGACATGAAAAGATGGTGATCCCTGGGCAGACATGCTGAAATGGCTAACAAATGAACCTTATTAGATGTGTAAGAGATGTCACAGGATAGTAACTCACACAAACATTGTAAAACTGGAGAAACACTAGCCCTGAATGGGTTCTGATTATTTTGCTGACACCAACTACAAAGCAGTTTCCATTTGCTTATATATGATTTTCTATTAGCAGGTTTTCCTGCTCTGTTAGTACCTGCTGCATGTTCTCAGTAAACCGGTGCCTAAAAGGTACTAAGACCACAACATTCAAGCAGTCAGTCATAGTTTTTTGACATCGGGGTGTATTAAAAACCCCTGTTATTCTTCCAGTAGGTCCAGCCTGTGGCAAAGCTTGTGGTAATTGTCCCTGGCCGATTCCAAAAGAGGGGAGAACTGTTCTTGCCTGGGCTAGAAGGGAATCACCATAATGATCTTTGGGGATGCCTTCTGAATCTTGTCAAGTATCGTCCATATTAGTGGAAAGCGTGATAAAGCATACAAGAACATTCCTAGCCAAGGAAAAGGAAAGACATGTCTTTTCAAGGCCTTCTTGCATGAAATCCTGTTTTTTTGTGTTTCAGTACTTTTGTCTGTTGTCCCAAATACCTTGAACTTTTACCTCCCCAAGCAAAGCCTGATACATCTGTGGTGACTGACGTTTTTGAAGCAGGATGGGAGAAGGGGAGACCTGGATTCTGGGATATTTGATGTCTCTACCAAGGGATTTCTCTTTCCACAAATCCCAGAACTAGAATTTGAAAAGATAGTGGATGTCAGCGCTGGGACCAAACAGACTTCAGATACCACTGTATCTTTCTCATGTGGAGTCTTGCAGGAGGAATCCTGAGCATCATGAATGTCATGAGAGACAGAATCCTGAGCATCATGAATGTCATGAGACACAGAATCCTGAGGTTTTCCCTTACAGTTAGCGTTGCCACCCCTCCGTTTTTATTCCGGAGTGCCCAGAAATCAGTAGGGCACTCCGGTTCTTGCTCTGGGAGTCCGGAAATGGCGGAAAAGCGACATCAGGCTCGTCAGCGCGTATGGTAAAAAAAAAAAAAAAAAAAAAAATTAAAATTCCCGTCTTGGACTCTCGGTTGATTGGCTGCTTGCTGCAGACGAGGCTCGTGCAGCAAGCAGCCAATCAACACGTAGAATTGCAAGTCAAATCCCCGCAAAGCCCGCGAAAATTAGTGCATAAAAAGCGGCGCTTCAGCTACTAATTTTACCTTTTACTCTCTACTGTAAAAGGTGCTTAAGGTCTGAAATTTCTTGCTGGTTGGACGTCTTCTTCAGTGGATTGCTGGTTTCATTTGCTGCTGCTGCTGCCTGGAAGGATTGCCCTAGCCCTGCTGCTGCCTGAAAGGATTGCCCTAGCCCTGCTGCTGCCTGGAAGGATTGTCCTAGCCCTGCTGCTGCCTGGAAGGATTGCCCTAGCCCTGCTACTGCCTGGGAGGATTGCCCTAGCCCTGCTACTGCCTGGAAGGATTGCCCTAGGCCTGCTGCTGCCTGGAAGGATTGCCTAGCCTTGTTGCTTGCCTTGCTTGCTGGAGTCTTGCCCTGGAGAAGTGCTGTGGACTGGCCGAGTGGGTGGTGTTGTGTTCCCCTGCTTGCTGGCCCTTTAGCTGCCTGTTCTCTTCTGCCGCTGAGAGCTTGTTTAAGTAGCCCTGCTGCTGATTTTTCTGGAGGTAAGTGGAATTTTTTTAATGGATGAATTCTTTGGAATTAAGGTAGAGTTTCAAAGATTAGTGTGACAAGGGGAATGAAATATTGCCAGCACAGCTACTAGTGAATTTTTTAAATATTAAATTTATATTAATTCACTAGCTGTGCTGGCACTATCTCATTCATTGATGGTGACAAGATGTGTGTAACTGTATCTAGATGTTCAACATGTGGTGATTATTAACTAGAACAGTTTCTAATCTGGTTTTGGACTTGGTTACAGTGAATATATAATGACTTCATGATTTGTATAAGATGCTTGGACTGTAGATCTGTCTTTTCTAGTCTGTCATCACCGTGATGTTTACCTTGACCTGTGTTTCTTCCTAGGGTGTCTATGTCGTACAGTCTTCATATTATAGTGAGGCTTAAATGTAGCTTTTTGTCTAGTTTGTCATCACAACTGTTTGTTTACCTTTTATCTGTGTTTTCTAGGGTATACTATCTATATACCAAGGCTTAGTTTGTTTGATGTTACAGTGAATATATGACTACATGATTTGTATAGGATGCTTGGACTGTAGAACTGTCTTTTCTAGTCTATCATCACCGTGATGTTTACCTTGACCTGTTCTTCCTAGGGTGTCTTTCTAGGGTGTACAGTCTTCGTATTATAGTGAGGCTTAAATGTAGCTTTTGGTCTAGTTTGTCATCACAACTATCTGTGTTTTCTAGGGTATACCGTCTATACCAAAGCTTAGCTCATTTGATGTTACAGTGAATATATGACTACATGATTTGTATAGGATGCTTGGACTGTAGAACTGTCTTTTCTAGTCTATCATCACCGTGATGTTTACCTTGACCTGTTTTTCTTCCTAGGGTGTCTTTCTAGGGTGTACAGTCTTCGTATTATAGTGAGGCTTAAATGTAGCTTTTTGTCTAGTTTGTCATCACAACTGTTTACCTTTTATCTGTGTTTTCTAGGGTATACCGTCTATACCAAAGCTTAGTTCATTTGATGTTACAGTGAATATATGACTACATGATTTGTATAGGATGCTTGGACTGTAGAACTGTCTTTTCTAGTCTATCATCACCGTGATGTTTACCTTCACCTGTTTTTCTTCCTAGGTGTCTTGGGTATATAGCAAGGCTTAACGTAGTTGCTTTTCTTTGGGACTGTCAATGTGAAATATCTCATGTGGTTTTGAGCTTGTTACAGTGAATATACACGGGATATTTTCTAACGTTTTGTTGTGTAGATATTTAAGTTTTGAGACTACTTAAATATTTATTTAGTGACACTGGGCCACCACCTTGGCATTGGTCAAACTAGCAATGTTTATTACTATTGCACAGCAAGACTGAACACACTTTGTTAGGGCCTTAAAGTTGCTTATAAGGAGTAGCTGGCTGATTATGTTGCAGTCTGGGGAAAAGGGGGGCATAGTTAGTAAACTTGTGCCAGCCTTTCCCTTGTGTATATAAATCAGACCTCAAGTGTGTCTCAACTGCTTTAGCAGGGGCCCAAAGCACTGTTTGATAAATAGGGTGCTGGAGGTCTTCACTTGGCCACTATGCTCAACTCTAACTGTGCCAGTGGGAGGAGGTGGTGGTGAGGATCTGGAGTGGAAAAGGGGAGAAACCAGCCCCAAGCTGACTGGTCTCTGTGCTTTTAAGACAAATTGCACTTAATATGGGGTGTTGCATCTGGAATTGTGGGGCTACGGAATTCGTCTTTATGTCTGCCCATACGGTCTCTTATCATTATGCAAGTTATTACTGTTGCAGCCAGAGGGTATTATGATTGCTGAGTTACATATTTCATGTTTATCATTGTGTCGGCCCACACTATGTCCTGTTTGTCTTTATGCAAGTTATTACAATTGTAGCCAGAGGGTATGATTGCTGAGCTGCCATGTATTTCATCTTTTTATCTTGTCAGTCCACAGTATGCCTGAACTTTCTTGCTGTGTTCAGACTCAGCTGGATAACGTTTGCACTGGGTTCTACATAAAAGTAGAGGGTCTTAGTTTGGTGCATTGCTGTAGTGTCTGACCCATGTGTTTTACACACAGTTGAATGCCTTCTGTGCATATTCTGCTGTCACACCAGGTTCATGTGTAACAGCTGCAGAAAGTCCCTCAGACAGGAGTTGCTTCTGCCTTTCATTGCTTTACCTTCACTGTAATTTTTCATGAGGAGTCTCATTTTTTTTTCCCCTATACCAACTTGGTATTACTAGGGTGTGAAAGTCTGGAGATTCACATGTGAATGTGAACTCTGGCTAGTGGCTACTGACTGACACAGGCCCCCACCAGGCACTGGTGTTGGTCACAAGTGTTTTGATTTTCTATTAATAGCCGTTTTGGTTTATTGTAGTGTTGAGCAAGGATCCTACACGAATCATGTTCAGGAAAAGGTCAATGGATCATCAAGAAGAGGTCTCCTAAGAGGTTTTTCTGCAGTTATAATAAGGTGTGGGAGCAAAGCTACTCATGGGTGCGACCTGTTTGATTTTCTATTAATAGCCGTTTTGGTTTATTGTAGTGTTGAGCAAGGATCCTACACGAATCATGTTCGGGAAAAGGTCAATGGATCATCAAGAAGAGGTCTCCTAAGAGGTTTTTCTGCAGTTATAATAAGGTGTGGGAGCAAAGCTACTCATGGGTGCGACCTGTTCCAAATGCAGATGCCATGGCAAAGTGCACATCCTGTGGAACAACTTTCACTGTAAAATGGGATGGGGAAAAGGCATTGAAAAGCCATCAGAAGTCAGACAAATATCATCAAAGCCTTCAGCTCCAGAGGAAGAACCTCGTAATGACCAAGTTTATTCAGCCACGTAGTGTAACCAGTGAAGCTTCCAAAGTCACTGCAGCTGAAGTGATAGCAGTCTATCATGGAGTGAAACATGGTCACTCATATGTATCCATAGATTGTGGAGGTAAGCTGGCACCGACAGTCTTCCCTGATTCTACTTTGGCTTCGAAATTCACCTGTGGGAAGACAAAATCTGAGAGTATTGTCATGAATGTTCTTGCACCTCATTCAGAGGAGCTCCTTCTGCAGGAACTTGGCAATTCCTATTTCTCAGTGGGATCAGATGCATCCAATAAAGGAAACAGAAAAATGTTCCCTTTAGTTATTCAGTACTTTACTCACACCCATGGCACACAACAGAAACTCCTTGATTTCTCTGAGGATCATAACGAAAGTTCTGAATGTATCTTTACTAGAATAAAGGACATCCTTGTGCATAAAGGACTCAAAGTACAAAACATTGCTAGCTATGCTGTGGACAATGCCTCAGTCAATTATGGAAAGCACAGGTCTGTTTTTAAAAGTTTGAAATCTGAGGTGCCTCACATCACTGCAGCAAACTGTTTATGCCATGTAATACATAACTGTGCCAAGCATGCAAGCAAGGCCCTTGCAAAGTTTGATGTGGAGACTCTGGTTTTGAAAGTACATAGTGAGTTTTCAGCATCTGCTAAAAAAATGGCACTGTTGAAAGGCTTCTATTCTTTCCTAGACCAGGACTTTAAGGAAATAATGCAACATGTAACAAGGTGGCTGTCTTTGTTCCCAGCTGTGGCAAGGCTGGTAGAATGTTGGCCTGCTATTAAAAGTTATTTTATTAGTCAAGGGCCTGAGGACTGTCACCCCCTTATCTGGAAATTTGTGGAGGCCGATGAGGATGGCATCAGTGGGGATGTGTCTGAGGCAGAGTGCTACATACATTTCATGCACTACATCCTGCAGGTATTCCACAAGTCTATAGCAAAACTTGAAAGTAACACTCTCTCTGCTCCAGAGTTGTACACCGTGATGAAAAGTCTAAAAGATGAGTTGCAGAGAAGGCTAGATGACCAGTTCTTTGGTACTAAAGTTTCATCTGCCTTACAGCACTTTACTCCAGCTGTCGCACAGCAGGTCTGTAGGACCTTCTGTGATTTTTACAGTAAAGCACTTTGTTACCTACAGAAGTGGTTTGACTATGATAATAGTCCCTTTAAAGCTATGCAGGTCCTCAGCCTCCAACATCCTGTAACTTGGCCAGAACTGCGTACAGTTGCAGACCTCTTCAAATTGGATGTGGACATTGAAGCACTTTACTCAGACTACTGTACTTTAACTGCTGCATTGCCAGCCCCGTTACAGATGACAGAGGCATCTGTAAGTGATCGCTGGGTGACTTTTTTTAGTAAAGCTCCAGACTGCAAGCCACTTTACAGACTGGTGCAGTTCGCTCTTTCAATCCCCCCCAGCAATAGCTTTGTGGAAAGGGTTTTTTCACTTATGGGGAATGCGTTGACTGATGTAAGAAATAGAATGCTTGTGTGACTTGTGAAGGCAGAGTTGCAGGTCAAGCTAAACTTTAACATGAGTTGTTCGCAATTTTATTCATTTGTGAGAAATAACCAGCCATTACTTGAGGCTGCTAGATCAAATGCCAAATATAGCTTCAAGTATAAGCAATGATTTCTACCAAAACTGAAGATACTTTAAACAGTTGCTTTTCTTTTACTATTGTGTGTGGTGAACCCTTAATGTACTGCTTTGAATGAACTGGTGTTTTTAATATCTAATTGTATTTCCATTTTAGTACTACCTGTGATATGAGACTTGGGCTTAGTTTTCCCATGCTTGTGTGTGATGTACTGTTGTATGTAGTGAACCTTTGAAGTATTGCTAAATAAAGTTTTTTTAATTTACTTTTGACTCGTTGCACATTTTTCTACTTATTGGTAACTGTATGTGATATTAAAGACTTATGCTGAAGGGTGCTAGAGTAAAGGGGTGTGGCTATTAAAAGGAATGGGTGTGGCTTGATTGTGCATGGGGCGGGGCTTGTTTGTCAGGAAATGGCACAGTAGAAAGGTGGCAACCCTACTTACAGTGGCTAAAGTCTGAGTGGAAAACTCCTGGAACAGATCTAAATATAGCTTTATTTTTTTTTCCTGTGGAAGAAAAGTTTTGTACTGAGGTGTCTACAAACACTCCAGGAACATGGGTCTATATTACACGATTGAAACTTTAGTTAATCGAATAACTAAAGATCAATCATGTAATATTGAAACCTGAAAATGTCGAACGGACGATTTAACCCAGGGAAACACTTCCCTTGGCCATTATGTGGATTATGCCATTTTCTCCAATTTGGAGTGATCTTGGACTTGGTATATTTATTTGTTGGTAAGAACTGTTATTGGTACTCAAAGACGCCTTCCGACAGTGAGAAACAGGTAACCAAGGTCAGGAAACAGAATCACATTAAAAGTATTTTATTTTTGCTACAAACGGAGGTTTTCATTTATCCGTGGTGACTCCTTCTGTTTCCTGACCTAAGTTGGTATATTTAGTTGGGGGGGGTGGGGGGGGCATAGCCCCACTCATCAGTTGGTGTGGTGGGCGAAGCCCCCCACTTGATTTGTGATTTCAAGTTTTTTTTTTTTTTGATGTTCCCAGATTAAACAGAAAATGTAGCCTCTTAGTATTACCCACTGGAGAAATATAAAACAGTCTAGAGATATGAAATATGAGCAGGCTGGATGCAAAAAAAAAAAAAAGAGTAACAGCAGCAACATATCTTTGTTTGTGCTATAACAGTAACTCAGCTTTGCTTCCCCCCAAAAGAACAGGCAAAGGACACATTTTGCTAACAAGCCATCTTTGAAATGTTAAAAGTACTATCATAGGAACTGTTCCTGAAACATTTCTACATATTTATCACAGAGTACTCCATTTTAAGGTATTGGCAATTATGTTAACTGTGAAATGCCTTGACAAACATGTCAATGGCATCAGTACACTTCTAAGCAATGCATACAGATAAACGCATACATTCTTGGCTTCAGATTTTTCTTAAATGCATTTTAGCTTATGCAGTATGTGGCTGACAGAATGCAAGCATACCTTCTGAAGTGCAGTAATCCCGAAGAAACAGCATATGTGCAGTCTTCCCAAAACAAAACAAGCCTCCTCACCATCAGTTTGCCTAGCTACATGGTTGCCTTTTTATATGGTGTAGATCAGGGCTGTTAGCACTGTGAATATGCAAATGTGGTATGAACTCATTAGAATTACCAAATCCTAAATACTTGGATCTGTGTAGAAAATGTTAACATAGGCACTCCCTCAATGTTTGCTTTCAATGGATTGCAACTGTGACCGATTACTGGTTGGGGAATAGAAAACACAATGGCACTGCAGGCTGCCTTACATCCAGTGGGTGTGTCAGGTTAGATCTACAAAGGGTTACGGTGTAAGGTTGGAAATGTAAGCAAGCAGAACAGAGTTCACAAGTTGTGTTCCTTAACATCCAACCTGCCCTTCATTTGTTAGTAACTGCATATATTTCCAGGTAATATCTTCATACATTTTAAGGCAGGCAAATGAAATAGAATGGCGTACACACTGCTTGTCTCAGACTACTGGTTAGATAACTGAAGAATGATCAACAAATACAGACAGGTAAGACAGAGCTATATATTTGCAACCAATAATCATAACAGGTTGTGTGATCACTAAGTGCACTACATCCACTCTACAGTACTACTATCTACAGTAATATCAAACAGTTGTATGGTTTGATATTACTGTAGATGCTGTTGCAGTTGGTTATGTGCAGAATGAGTTCAGTTCTTTGCTGCAAAGCTGTTTGTCTGGCAAAGAGGGATAAGGCACCCATCCGGTGTTCTAAAGGTGCACTGGAGTGAGAGTTCAAATTGAGATCTATGTAGACATATCTCATGTGAGCCATCACTTTCTTGTGTGGACCTCATACATTGATTTTCCTCATGTCAACTACTTCCTCCAGTTTTCCTTTTCTGTCTTTATTTGTCTACTTATTTTTTTTTTTGGGGGGGGCAATATTTACATGATACGGAGAGTAGTGCAATCATGGGAATGGAGGAAATGAATGGTAGGTCTGTCTGTGCTTAGCTTATCAAACAGGACCCAGACAGTCAAAAACAAAAAACAGATACATTCAATTAATGCCATTGGGCACCATGCAAACCCGCTAAGTGGTGTTGCATGGCAGTTAACAGCAAGACCTTAAGAATGATTAGTAAAATAGGGAAATCCACAAGCAACTGTGTAAGAAAACACCCACACAAGCCTGGTTGTGATAGCGGAGACAAATGACAAAATCCTCGGCTCGAACTGGAAGAACGTATTTTATTACAAAACAAGACAACCACTGATATTCACAGGTTAAGCGCTTTCATCTGAATGTAACCAGACTTCCTCAGAAGATTTTGTCATTTGTCTCAGCTATCACAACCAGGCTTTTGTGGGTCTTTTCTTAATAGGGAAATGTCATGTAACTAGTGTAACTGTAAAGCTGGAGTACAGATGGTCCTGGGTTCTAGTACAGGGTGTTCACCTATTTTTTTTTTCTGTTGACAGTGCAGTTTATAGCAATAAACTGAAACAGAGACAACTGTTATGTCAACATTATTGTGGCAACAGGTGTAAGTGTAGGACTGCCATATACATGGTCTTGGGTTCTAACACTCAATATTCCACACACTTTTACTGTTCCACTTCCCATTAGATTCACTGTCAGTTATAACACTTTAGACAGTGGAGTTGATATTAATTATATGTATGAGGAATGACACACTGTTATTGTGTTATTTGTTTATATGTATGTATTTATTAATTCGCAGATTTATTATCAAATGTATGTCTGTGGGTATATTGTGTACTATATTTCTGTAAGTATAATTCTGCTCTCCGGACTTAAATGGCTTTCAAATTTGCCTAAGACACATACACAACTTCCTGTACATCCAATAACCTTGTCAGGTTACACACACATATGTAATTGCTCATACTGTCACCTGTATTTAGGTATGATGCCTGACTATGTCTGAGCAGTACTTCTGTGGCAAACATGGAAAATCAACAATGTAGAAGAAAATGTTTTGTCCCTTATGCCTAGGTTTGACTCCCACTGTGTAAAAATCAATTTTCTCAGTCTATTAAGGAAGAAACAAATGTGTCAAGTCATTGCATTTATGCCTCCAGTGCATGTCTGCAAACCTAACTCACCTAACAGTTATCTTCCAATTTCCAATATATATTACCAGGCTATATCAGTAGACACACCTCAAACTTAGGCCAAGTGTCAGATTAACCTTCCAATTGCAGTTATTTAATTCCTCACTGCTTGGCACTACTGCTCACCTTACCATCGTACAAATGCATTGCTCGGGTGTGCACACTCCAGTAAATGCAATAACTGGAATTGGTGGGAATGCATCAGTCTTCATTGCTCTAGATCCACTGGTAAATAGACATGGCAGGCATTAGTGGGGAAGGTGCCAGGTTTAGAGCACATATGTGAGGTGTGCAGGATATTCACTGGACTCCTAGTAAAGCACTACAGCCCACGGCTTCTGCATGTGGATTATTCTGGTTCCCAGTACAAGTCTGAGCCCAAGCTGTACCCAGTGCCACTAGTATCCCGCACACTGGAGAGCAATGCAGACATCATTTAAAGGACCTACAGAGGAAGAAGAGGGATACCCTCAACTATTGGCTGGAGGAATTTAGGACTGGGGACATCTCACAGCTGTGTAAGTATCAACTATATGGAGTACTTGTAAGACTTACAAAGCTGAATATATGCAAGAATGGTAAGTACAGTGGTCTTCTGTTCTGTTTTTTTCCCCAGGTGCCAGTGATTGGGAGTGCAATGTACGGGCCCACGGAGTTAGACTGGCAAGACTGAGGGAAGCAAGTGGTATGTATGCAGCAGAAAAGAAGTGTTATTGTAGCATTAAAAGTTACAGATAGCTTTTTTTTGGTATTTTACACAGTTTTATCAAATTGAGCATACATGTCCCAACTGTAAAAGCAAGTATGCATGCATTACTCTGTAGCACACACCAATTCTCAGAGTCCAATATTAGACTTTAGTCAGAGGTTGTGGGTTCAAATACCACAATTCACAACTATAAACAAACAACCAAACCAAAAACCACTTCCAAAGGAAGCCTTAATAGGCAAAAATAGTGAAATGAAAAAAAGGCTTCCACCACAATGAGTTCACTGAAAAATTCTGTTAGGATACAAGCTTTAATAAAACAAAGAAATAAAAAGCACAAGTTGTGCTGTTCAAGTTGCAGGTCAAACATGATAAGCGCTTTTAGTTAAAAAAACCTTCTTCAGATCCTAGTGTGTAGACTTGACTTACTACTGTTAAAATAGAGATTCTTAATTGCTCAGCCAATCACATACAGCAATCATATACACGCCTTCCTTAAGCCTCCATTTCATTTCTTAATCAGGCTTCTCTCTTTCAAAATGGGCTTAATACTGTTAAGTCCTGGAAAAAGGTTAGCTCTAAGGTTCATGATCCATCTGGTTTCTTCCTTTTCAGTTTTATTGACAATTTCTCCTCCACGAAGGTTAGTAGTCACATTTGAGATAACCATAAAACTAAATGAATGCCCTGGATTTTCAGACACGTCCATATAGGGCATTAGTTACCACTTTATTCTTGATGGCTAACAGCTGGCGAAGTATCCATTCCTTGAATTTTCTATTGCTCTTTCCTACGTAATACGCTTGGCACAGTTTGCAAATGCCAACGTATACAACATTCTTGCTGTTACAGTTAGGAAAACCAGCATTTGTTGGTTACTGGGTGAACAAAACTGTTGGAACATTTGATGTCGCTGCAAGCTTTGCAAAAGCCACATTTCAGAGTTCCTAACCTATTACCTCCTTCTGTACTCTGCTTGTTAGGTATTCCCATCATAGTTGCACATTAAATCCTTTAAGTTCTTCTTATTTTTAAATCCAAACTTAGGTGTTTCCCCTACAATTCTCTTGATTTTGTTGTCAGCAGTTAGGACTGGCCAAAATTTACTGATGGTTTCACAGACATCAAAGGAGTCAGTGCTGTAGGTCATCATGCATCTGGGACTGTTGCTGTTCCCACCTCTCTTCACATCACTCTGCATCCGCTTCAAGTAGTACGGTTGCCCTTTGTTGTATCGAATGGACATTGCTTTGCCTTTACTCATATCTAATTGTTTATTGTAGCCTCTTGAGGCAAAATTCTGTAAAAGTTTATCTTGTTCCTGCAGAAACTTATTGTCGTCAGTACAGAGCTCGGATATCCTGGTCAATTGATTTTCAACAATATTCTGAAAAACATGTCTCAGATGCATGCTATTGTAATACAGCATATGGTTTCTCCATTTTGGTTTCTTGAATATAGTGGTGCCAGTTCCTTTGCTATTATTCACTGAGATTCTCACGTCTAAGAACTCAATCTCACTTACTGACGTTTTCACTTTGAACCTTAAGAAAGCTGGTCGTATTTGTTAAATAGTTAACAAAATCATTAAGGCATTGCGTACTGCCCTTCCATAGGAATATAACATCATTCACAAACCTATTGTAAAAGATGATGCATTCCTTCCATTCATTTTTCGTATCCATTTCCCATTGCCTTTCCCATTCAGCTAGAACTATACTGGCATAGCTGTTTGCACAGGGGGTGTCCATGGCTAACCCCATTTCTTCCAATAGTAGCTCTCACCATAGAGAAACTCAATGCTCTCCAGGACCAATTCCAGCAGGCTGCAGACTAGATTCACATCCATACTCACTTCAAAGTGGCAGGCAAAGTCCCTTACTGCTTCTATTCCTAGATAGTTGGGTATGGGTGAACAGTGGCAAAATGATGTGGTTAACTCAGCGCAATGCCACTTAACCCCACTGTGCTATACCAACACACAGCTACATATGTGCTATAAAGAATTCACGTTACTGCATTACCAATGTTTTAATAAAAGTATTTAAAGGTATTAGATAGATCTGGATTCAAACTCAGTACCATCTGGGGCCAAAAAGGAATGTATCAATGCATTAACATGTGCTGCCACAGAGTCAGTTATGCAGCAGGTGTGTTGCATGAACTCAATACTAACTGTCAAACTTTAGCACTGTGGCTCGTGTTTGCACACTGCTTAGCTATGTGCAAACATGTGCATCTCACATGCACATACACTTTGGTAACCGTCACACAAACCCACTGCTCACTGCGCTATGGAAAATTAAATATTAGGCATTACTGCTGTTTACTGTCCATTTCCTGTCTATGACATGAAATTACATGTGGAAACATTACATACTGAAGGCCCTATCTAACAATATGCCACATATTTACCATACAGCCATGTGTTGCCACTCCCCCAGCACTGCAACCCTGGTATCTCAGTACTTTTTCCACACATATACATCCTACACTATACAGAGTGATATCAAATGTGGTGTGATATGCAATGCACATCAATCTGTTTAACGTGCAGAACTACATCTATTAACCCAGAAGCCTAAAAAGCCTTATCTGCAGCGCTAGAGAAGGAATCAGCATAGACCTTATACACAGGGACATAGTTGACCTTCAACACAGCTGACCCAACCCATTCAGTTGTTGTTAAGGGTAGATCTAGATTACAGAACCTTCTGGGCTTCTTTGATACTGACCCCAAAGACCTGCATGAGGGATAACTGGACATACTGCCTATGTTGACTTATCCAAGGCCTTTGACACTATCCCCCATTCCTCTCTCATAGTGAAGATTTCCCATCTGGAAATTAGACCATACAGTAGTAGATGGCTAGCCAACTGGCTTACCGACAGAACACACACTCTCAAAGTTGGGGACTGCACCTCCACCACTATCCCACTTACCAGAGGAATACCACAAGGATCTGTGTTGGGCTCTCAACTGTTTGGAAACTGCTTCCCTGAATCACAGGCAGCAGTAGATGGCCTGTGATTTACCAGGTTTGCAGATGACTGTTAACTGGATGCACTCATATAGAATCCCCCAGTCATGGTAACATATTACAGAAAGGGTGGCAAACTCACAGACTGCACCTTAAAGCAAACAACACCTCACTGTCCCTTTGGTAATGAAGGGCCTCTGCTAATTATGATATACACAGCACCCCTCTAAGCTCAAGCACAGTTTTGTGAGACTTGGGAAGACATGTTCATAGCAATCTACACTTTCATCACTAAATGTCCACAGTGGTGAAACACACATTCTGCATTGCACACCTATGGGCATCACATATGGACATAACATCCAAGACCAGGGAAGTCATAGCTCTCCTGTATACTACCCTTATCAGACCACAACTTGAGTACAATGCTCCCTTCTATCTGTACCTTACCAGACACCTGCAGCAATTGGAGAACATACAAAGGTTTGTGACTGGGTGAATCCAGAGCCTCCAAACATGACATATATGGAAAGACTGAAAGACCTGTCATGGTTCTTAGTATCATGCAGGCTGCTGAGAGGTGACCTATGCTGGGCCTACAGAGTAATCTCAGATCCTGCCCAACTAGAAATGCTGGACATCTCCAAATCAAATGGGACAAGAATAACTTGCTCCAAGGTTTTTAACCTAGCCTGTGACATAAACAGAGCATGCTGGGGGCACAGATAATATTCTCTAGTGATTGACACTCCTCTGTAAGATGCTCACACTGCATGTGAAGCAGTGCTCAATGACCCTGTTCAAGTGTCAGCCATGACAACTGGTTGGGTGATTGTAAAGTCACTTCTGGGTTGGCACCTGTGTCACCAATGGACAGGGCAAGTCAGTGCTGCTCATAAAATCACTCTGCTAACAATGACCATCTAATTATACTCAATAAGGGTACTTGTGTTTTTACACAACTAGGCTTACAAACACCCTAGGCCCACTAGACTAGTAACCTCCTATGAACCTATGTAGGCCTCCCAACCTCGTCTTCCACATGGTCTGCTGTCATCTCCTATAAGGTGACCTGCACTCTTGTAAAAATTAGACTTGTGCAGTGGTGCTTGCATAAAGCACTGAGTTCTGTGGTGAGTGTACTTAGGTAGGGGTTCTATTCTTGCTCCAGTCAACTGTGTCTAGACAGAAGAGCAGAAGTATGTATTCTACAGTTACTGCTCCAATACCATGGACTGACAGTATTTTGCTAGTTGCACATACTTACACATCCATTTCATGCAGGCCTCCCAATCTGTTGTCTGCCACATGGCCTGCTAATGTCATCTACTAGAAGCTGAGCTGCGGTCTTGTAAAAATCAGACTTGTGCAGTGTCGCTTATGTAAAGTACTGAGTTCTGTAGTCTGTGTAATTAGATAGGTAGGGGTTCTATTCTCACTACATTTAACTGGGGGGGTGTATGCACTCTTGCTTGACATTACAGAGAGCATTTTATACCAACATGTGGGACACATTACCAATTTGAACTCAACAGACACTGCTGATGTCATCAGCTATAAAGTGTTGTCTGAGACACTCCAAGTCAGACTTGTGCCATGGCACTTGCATAAATTACTGAGTTTTGCAGTCTGTGTAATTAGATAGGTAGGAGGTATATTCTCACTGCATTCAACTGGGGGAGTATGTGTATGCACCCTTGCTTGACATTACAGATAATGCTATCAGCATATTCTCTTCAACAGACACTGCTGATGTCTTCAGCTATATCAGATTTCTGGATATGCAGTACGCCCACCAGGGTAGGGTCTGAGACTGGCTTGGAGGCCAGGCAGATGTCACTTCATCCTATGTGAGACAGATTACAGTGTCATGGCTTTTAAATTATCCACATACATCATGACATGGTTTGTAGATCCTGTGTTTTCTTGATGACAAAGCTCTGTGGTCTCTCCAGCTGCTGCATGTGTCTCATGAGGTATATGCAAATGAAAGCATTATACTTTATTAGTGTTCTGATGAGGTTTGAGTAAAGTGCTGTCATACAATCCTATGATCTGAATATGAAGGTGTGACATGATGTGCTTAACACAGGCACCTTTCGATACCAGTGTGGACACTTGGTGTTCAAAGTTCATATTGCTATCTACATGTATTCCCAGTGCTTGCATCACTGTCTTTCAACATTGTAGGACTGTTATCAATGCTATGATTAACACGGCATTCCACTTTTCAGACAAGACAATGCAAAAAAGACAAATTTCTGCATTTATTTGTAGATTATGTGCCTTTGTCACCAATCATTTGTCTGTGTAACCTCCTCCCATATTATGTTATCCTCATTGGTGGACACCATGATTGCACCCAATATGCAAGAATCAGCAAACTTGGTAAGCCAAAGGCCATATACTTTAGCCTGAACTGTCAAGAAATAAAGTTCAAACAGTGAAGGACCAAGCACAGATCCCTGGGGCTTGCCAATGGTGACACAGGTTGATTCACCAACTTTCACAGTATGTGTTCTGTCGGTGAACCAATTGGTTAGCCATTTACTGACATAGGGATTGATCCCCAGCTGGGAGGGTTTCTCAATGATACCTGCATGGGGGACTGTATCAAAACCCTAGGCCTAGGCAGTATTCACCGTCTTACCTTCATCCAGGCCTATCACACAGAATCACTGAGATGTGACAACATCACAGATCGCCAATGGCGTGACTCAGGACATACACCTTTCTGATATGGTTGCATCCGCACTTCAACACACCCTCCATATGGGCTATGTTCCTATAGAAAGGTGTACATCAAAATGCACCTATCTGAGTTGGGGGGACAGCACCTACTGCATGCATGCATGTGTGAGTTGTTACTGCTAAATCATGTCTGAGGTTATCGAGGGCATACACGATGACAACAGTATCATCCTGTGGAACCTGACCAGGTCAAGGCATGTCATACAAATCCACATGGAGGTATTCAATCAACACTGTCATATGTGGCCATAAACAGCTATATCACCAACTGAGTAGACTGTGTATCACATAAGTGGCATCATACTATGCTGAAATGTATGAAGTGACCTATATCTCAGGTCCAGTGATCAGGTCCGTACATCAGGACTGTCTGTTAGGCCCTTTCCTGTCCATTATTTAAGTGATGGACAACATGGAAGACATACACATCCTAGCTCCAAACAGCTGCCTGATGGCCTACAGACTGTGGGTAATCATTGACTCCAACTATGATATTACTATAATATAGACAGCAACAACTCATACCAAATATTGCTACCACAGCCATGACAATACCTGCAATGATAAGCAAACATGGGGGGATTTGTTAAGTCAGGTATACAGACACACAACCCAAGTATAATGTACACATCACACTCTATAATTAGAGCAATAGGTATGTGACCCATCTCCTGGGGTAGATGGTAAGTAGAACATCCACCAGCATTTGGTCACAGTGCTGACTACTTGAATGTATCACAAGTATTGGGTATGTAAAGGACATCCCCATCAGAGGCTATGCTACCGTCATAGTTCCCAGACTTGATTGCACCAATAACGGAGTACAATGCACCCTTCTTCATGTACCTTCCTACACATGTTCCAGTGATGAGTAACTGAAGAGTACCACCTTTATCACAGTATTGGCCATACCTAGGTATTCTTTTTGTGGAATATACATGACTGATGGTGCGGAACACCAATCAAGTTGTTACACCAGATGCATGTGTGTTACCTGTTCTGCTGATGCACTCAATGCATACATGGGTGTTTGACAAAGTTAACGGCACGTATATCATTTGTGACAATATGGATTATATATATATATATATACACACATGCCATGCACACCAGTCACCTAGCCTGTATTGGTCATACTGTTGCATACAGGTATAGCAGTGTCCCTCCTAATACCTCCAGTAGATGTTACAGTGCCAAGACAGTGTGCGTGTTTGACCTCATAGAGTGTGGATGCATCATAATAGTTATTCAAGTGTGTTTGTACAGACTCATCTCTTATCACTCTAAATCACATATGTTATGTCAGAGGCATGGGATTACTGACGATATTATTCTGATATTGTCCATGATTATGGTTGATTCTTTAAATGTTTGCCATGAGTCTTTAACCTGTACACACCTTGCTGGAGACCTCTGCTGGGAGTTCAAGCATGTCAGTTTGCACAGATTCACAATATGCATCCTACTCCGATTGTATGTTAGATCCCTGATAGATGTCCTCTGTATTATTCATGTAAGGATGCTTATCTCACTCAGACATCCTCCCCATTGTTATGTCACCTTGTATGACAGTCACATTAAATGCATTTTTACTGTATAGTCCCTACTGTACCATACAGATATGTGATCTTCCATTGACACGCCCTCATCTGCTGTACATTAGGTTGTTTCACCTAACCTCCTCTTTCCCTGTGTTCAATCATAAAATTCATCTGTGTGCCCCTATTCAATACACACATAGGCCGATAGCCTAGTACCTACCTATGAACCTGCTCCCCCGAGTGTTCATTTTACATGGCAGCCCATGTCCCGTTACGCAGAATGCCAGGAATGAGATATCATAATACTCTGCACTGTAGATACACTGCCCTGTACTGTGCTTGGATCATATACTTCACATTCATACCTCTCAACTGTCCAGGTAGTCCCAGGATATCCAAATGTGTTCTTTATCATATTTGTGGCTTTTAGCCACATCACTGGGATGATCTCAGGACTAATGTAACTCAATATTACATACATTTTTCATACCTCTCAACTGTCCTGATTTGTGCAGAATGTCCAGTTTTTGTCTCATATTTTTTTTTATCTTTTCCTCATAACATTTTGGATTTCTGGCAAATCATTTGCATGTCATTGCAGATTGAAGTCAGAAAATAATGACAGACAACTGAATTTCAAACTTCATGCTGTTCAGAACATTCATGCTACTGTAAAGCCTATTATTCTATTGACTTTCTAGGTTTGAAAGAGCAATGTTACAATCTGTCCCTATTTTTGCCCCCCCCCCATTATTTATGGCTTTGCCCAGATTTCCTGCTCTAAGAGATTAAGAGGTATGTTTGGGGTTCATTCCATCACATTTGTATGCGACATCTATGTCAAATATGTCCCTATTTTTGATTAATTGCCCCCGCATTTATGCTGGCTTTTGTACAGATGTGTTGCACTTACAGACTGAGCACTATCAATGAAACCTTGGTGATCACTGTGGCATTCCGCACAAAACTGTGGACCATAGGTGCTCTTCTTTAAACAGAATTGCTGTCTGTGTTCACTTACATGGTTTTCTGGCCAGCAACACTGCTGACAGTAGCGAATCTTCGCTAAGACATGGAGTGTGGCATTAATATGCATTGCGTGGTTGTGCACCCTGCTGCTCACCACACACCACCACGCAAACATGTTAACTCTATGTATGCTTTGCAGGAAGCCTACAAGGAGTTTATTGAATCTGGGGAACTTTCTTTTACTTTTCAGCCTGTCCCAATATCAACCACAAAAAATTACTAGCCATATTAAAAGCAACAACCTCAGGTGCTGATACCTCTCCCATTGAATTCCTCAAAAGAGTTGCACAAGCACTAGCCTCCCCTGCCTCCATTCTAATCAACTGATCAATAACCGAAACCCATGTCCCATCCATCATCTGGAAAAAAATCCATTATTATGCCCCTTCACAAAAAAGAGATACTTCAACAGAGTTAAAGTCTAGAACTATTGCTATCCTATCACCCCTCTCAAATCCTCAATAAAGTTATTTATTGTTTATTGACATTTGATTACTGGGAAAGTCCGACTGGGTAGAAGCCCATTTTCAGCAGAGGCTTGGGGAGAAAAGCTCCAAATTACTACAAAACATTTTAACAGCAATAATTTTACAATTCTTAAAAATAAAAAAAAAATCTGCAGTTTAAATAATTATAAGAAATTAGACATAATATAAAACGCTGGATAAGAATTCAGAAATTAAAGATAAGTTAATCTAATACAAATAGGAATTGCAATATGAAGTGAGGGAAAACAGGCTTGTGGTATATTTAGAAAGAAAGTCAGGGTAGGGAATTACATAGCAGAAAGTGAAGACAGGAGAGTCAGGAGGTATAAGGAATGAAAAACTACTTAATCAAATTTAGGGATATAGTTTATCCTGGTTTTGAGCAAGAAGACAGACAGCTTTTAGCTAAGAAGTCTTTTGGAGTAGTTTAGAAAGATGGAAGGGAGGGTATAGACCCAATGAATACAGGTAGAGAGATCCAGGGCTTAGCAACATTGTTCGAGTACAGACAATGCCCAGCAGATTTGATAGATTGGTAAACAGTTTTTGGTCACTGGGTCTCAATGACCAACTGGGAACATAGTTGTGTAGAATGTTTTTTTTAGTACTGGACAGGCAGATGGATGCTAGATAACTTTACAGGTGTTAAGTTGTGTATATGTTATTTGACGTGGCAGTTCTAACCAATTCAGGTTTTTCAGTGATATACAGTGGTGGGTTCTGAAAGGGGTAGGCACTGCAAATTTAGCATTTTGTTATAGCACTGTTCAAGTTTTAATTTTTGTAAAGCCTGGATGTTAGTAAGAATGGGAACACTATAAAGATGTGTGTGGAGGAGATAAGTAAAAGCAAGTGTAGTTTTATTTCTGTTGGTCAGAAAGATTTTGGCTCTGTAAAGCATCCCTAATTTTTGATGAGTCTTTCTTTATCTGATTTTGTATATGCAGGTTAAATGTAAAATTATCGTCCACAATCACTCCTAACAGTTTGTTGTAAAAAGTGACTTCAATGGTTGTATTATCAAGAGAAAGGACTTTAAATTTTGTTTTTTTCATGAGTGAGGGATTTGGGGGAAAAAAGTACTAGTTTGGTCTTTTTTGGGTTGAGCATGCATTGTGCATTACAAAACCATGTTTCAGTGGCTGTTAAAGCTTCCTGAGTAAAGTTTTGGAGGTACCATGTTGTCAGATAACAAATGAGAGGGAAATCATCTGCGTAATGTATTAGGTTAGCCTGTGGTGTGGAAGTACTGACAGCGTTGGTGAAAATGTTAAAGAGAAGGGGACCAAGGATAGAGTCTTGCAGTACACTGGTGGTGACTGGAAGGTAAGGACAGAGCATGGAGTGTCATTTTACTGACTGGTACCTATTGCATATGTAGCTTTTGAACCACAGAAGGGTGGGATGAGACAGATCTACTGAGGACATTTGAAGTAGAAGTTTGCTGTGACAAACTGTGTTGAAAGCTTTAGACAAGTCTAAAAATAAGAAAGAAACTAGTCTGCCATTCTCTCTAGCTTTAATGACAGCATCTATATAGGGTAGAAGGGCAGTGCTAATGCTATAGGAAAGGCAGAGGCCATGTTGTGTAGGTGATAGGAGTTCTTCCTGCAGCAGATAGTCTAGCAATTGTTTTTGAATAAGTTTTTAAAGTATTTTGATGACGGGAGATAAGTTTGCTATAGGTCTAAAGTTATTAATGTCAGTTGAATTTTCTCTATTATGCAGAGGGATAATGTGTGAATTTTTCCGAGAGGGAACATGGGATTCCTGGACTGACCTATTTATAATGACTAAGATAGGACAGGCAATGTTATTGGCTGCTATTTTTAGGTATTCGCTTGGAAGCTTAGCTGAAGAAGAGCATGATTTTTAAGTTTGATAGTAGTTTTATATAAAATGTGGGCAAGAGTTTGAAAGTGAAAGTAGATGTGGTGATATGTGGCTGTTGGGTAGGGTTGGATTAGATGTTGAGTAATCCTTAGTTTGACAATAGATGAACTGTATTTCAGTTTCAAGTGACGAGTTACTGGGAGAGGGATTTGGGTTAAATTTTTGGCCAGGATGTAAGATTTCTTTAATGGATGTTCAAATGTTTTTAGAGTTATGTTTAGTATTATTCTGAAAGTTATTATAGTATCATTTATTTCCTTTTTAGTACAATCGCAAACCATTTTAAAGTTTTCAAAACAGTGAGATGTTTTATATTTTTGCCATTCTTTCCATGCTTTTTCTCTAACATGTATTGACATTCTGCTCTTTTTGGATAGCCAAACTGCATTATTTTTTTTCCAGTGTTTTCCTTCTAGGAGGTGCAAGACTATATAGGACATTTAGAAATATGGTACTGAATTCAACTGCATTATTGTCTAAAGGGAGGATTTTTAAGAAGTTCCGGTTAATAGACGAGAGGGTAGCAATGAACATTTCTTGGTTATACTTGGAAAGGTTACATGTTGTTTTATAAATATGCTGTTTAACTGGATGTGCGAGATGTCTAGTCATATAGATTGGGAGATGATCACTGAAAGAGTCTGACAATGGTGGATTATTTGTTAGGGTCTGATACTAGGATCTAGTCTAAAAGAAAATCTGGTGTCCTGCTATAATGTACAGGGCTATTAATTAATTATGTGAAACCGTATAAGTTCATGCTAGATGTAGGGGAGTTAGAGTTTATGTCCAATCAATTGACATTCACATTAACTAGTAATATTTCTTCTTGTGGAAATGTTACTGATATTCGATGTAGGATATCTCCCAGTATAACTGTTGTGTCGCCAGGAGTGATATAAAGGATAATAAAACATTTGTTTAGAAGTGTTTAATTTTGAGGAAAGCAATAAGAAGCTCTGCCAAACTGAATTTTGGTGTTGGATTGCTGTAACGGGAAATGTGGTAGGTATTGTGAAATATTAAAGCAATACCACCACCATTCCTCTTTATACAGTCATTACGATTATATTATAGCCAGGATGTATAACTTCAGAGCTGTTTATACTGGGATTAAGCCAAGTTTCAGTTACAGCAAGAACATTGGCCTTATGTTGAGTAATCCAGGCATGTAGTTCAGCAATTTTATTTCTTATACTTCTAACATTTATTTCAGAAAAATTAGATCATCAGGGTTTGGGACTGGCTTTTGTTGGGTTACAGAAATGCGGGGAGAGAATTACTTTTGTGTTCATTGTGATTGGTGGGGCCAGGATTAGGGTGTAAATCTCCTCCTAGAAGGATTTTAGTATATTGGTGAATTATGCATACTTGCTTTTTTGGACAGGATTCTTGCATTTAATTTTGTTTTAGTTCGAGATGAAATGCAATTAATCAGTCTACATCTGGAATAAAGGTGAGTGGCAATATTAAATAGGTTTGGTGCAATGTGTGGAGACTTTAAACAGTAAGTATGGATAAGTGGTTGAGACACAGTTGGAGAGATGTTGTGATATATTACTCAGTCATATTAGGATGAAAGATGGGACAGCAGGAGGAGAATAATACAGGACAAGTTAAAGAGTAGCAAAACTAAGTAGAGGAATCTTTGAAATAGATGTCAGGTAGTGGGGAAGTAGCAATGAAGACAGAAACAAGAAGTTGCAGTACAGTAGGAGAATCAAAGATGGTGGATTATGAAAGCTAGAAGAGGACAGGTAATGACAGAAGTATTTTCTATAAAAGAGGAGAGGCAGATTGTCCTGGTATCTTCTCTGGAATGTAAGAGAGAGGTATTAAATGTCAGAATACAATGATGTAGTCAAAATAAAAAGAAATGAGGGTTTATTTGGGAAAGAAAAAGATACAAAGTGGAATAGATAGGTACGATTAGGGAGGGTTGTAATTATAAATGGTCATAGTGCAAAGCAGTATGGGAGGGAGAAAGAGTTGGGAATGGGGCTAAAAATTACAGAGAGATAAGGAAGTAGGAAACAAGAAATAGAGGTGCATGTATAGAAGTAGAAGGGTCACCTGGGGAGGGTTTTGGAATAATACTTACAAGTGAAATGTGTATGTAGGAAGTACAATGTGAGAGGGGTGGGTGGGAACTGGGAGTAGGAGAGAAAAGCCAACTGTAGTGAGGCTGAGCGGAACAGGCATCCCACCCTCGGGTCAATTTATAACATAGAGCAATAAGTTTATAGCCAGAACAAAACAATTAACAAAGAGATGCAAGTAAAACAGGTTGTCTATCATTTCCTGAGACTAAATAACTGGCATATGCAATACAGTCTACTGGTCAAGCTAAAGAGGACAGTGGTCAACTTAGTAAGAGGTCCTTAGAGTACACATGCTATTTTACAGAGATTTTCAATCACAAATCAGGCATGTATATAATTGATTAAAGTTAATACACTGCGAAGTTCTTCACAATAAATATGCGGACATTAAAAAATAACATCGTTATCAGTAAAGTTGTAGGTGTAAGGCCTTCTGGCAGAGCTCCTGCAATATCGAGGTCAGATGTAGTGACCACAGGCTCTGAAATGAAAGAAAGAAAAAACTCTACTAAGCCGTAAAATTATATTGAGGCAACAGAGTTAGAACTTATTATTGATTATAAAAAAAAGGAGGAAGGATCACAGTAAGTCACAGCAAGAGAATACAAGGTAATTATAAGAGTAGAGTAATAGTAAAAAAATGTATAAGTGTAAGCTCAAAGTAGTTTTAGCAGAAAGTACACACAGTAATACAGTGTAAATATACAGCTGTATCAAGCAAATTATCAGAACATGGCACTACACTGATACATACAACACTATTACTTAGAAAAAAAAAAAAATATATATATATATATATATATATATAAACACACACACATTATATATATAAAGTTTATCCAATCTGAATGAAAGTGTTAGAATATAGAACAAATAGAAATTTAATAACATAACATATGACAAATACCTACTCTATGAAGGAAGACAACGCAGAGGACATTTAGCAATACATTCTACTACAGTAACAAGGTGTAGGGCCTTGTGGTAGAGCTCATGCAATATTGAGGTCAGATGTAGTGACTGCAGGTTCTGCTCTATGAAGGAAGATAGTGACAGAGTGTAACAGGAGAATGTATTCACTCTCAACTTATAAAACATATGACCAACACAATCTCCTCTGCAATACCCAGTATGGTTTCAGGCCCAACCACAGTACTATTACTGTCCTCTTCAACTTCAACATGATAACCCAATACAGAAACAAAGTCAACCTTGTTTCTTCACTTTTCCTTGACCTTTCCAAAGCATTTGACAGTGTCCCACCAAAGATTCCTCTCTGAACCAGCAATACTAGTTCTCACTTACCCCTCCCTCCCTCTCCTGGTTTCACAGTTACTTATGCAGTCGCCAGCAGGCAACTAAATGGCAACAAAACCTTTCAGCATTTCAACCAATCTCTGTTGGCATTTTCCAAGGGTCAGTACTCACCCCCCTTCTATTATTTTCATAACTAAACTATATACCGCCACAACACTTGCCACTTTCGTACAATATGCCGACAATTCAACCCTTACCTGCTCTGCCCCATCATAACAAAATTACAGAAAATCACTCAAATAAATCTTTCACTGACATTGAAATATGGCAAAGCAATTCTAACTTGCTGCTTAATGCCAAAAAAAAAATATGCTTTTTACTCCACAACACCTTAACCAGAAATACATATTTCATACTACCTCAAGTACCAACACAAAAATAGAAACCATAAGGCAAACTAAACTACTCAGTCACAACAGATGACAACCTCAGACTTGATCACCACATACTTCATTCCATCAAGAAAACGCATCAAAACCTCTGCTCCTTCTATAGGGCCAAACACTCCCTGACAGATAAATCAAGGATTTCCCTAGCAGCAGCATACCTCCTCTGACCCCCCCATTCTGAAATATGGCAGACAGAAAATGTACCAGATATGGAGCTGTCTCTTATTGAGGTCAACACAGTCAAAGCTGGCAGATGTAGAATAGTCTGCACTGACATTGATACAGTCATTAGCACCAAGCTTGGGGCTGATGGACCCCAAGTTAAATGCCTGAGACTCAAACCAATGAAGGTCAATGTTAAGAATTAAAGCAATGGCTTTGAGACTGACACCAAGACGCTGACACCAGATAATAGGACCAATATGCATGTTGACCATGAGCCTACAATTGGGGATATTGGCCATGAAGGTTGGAAGGTCAAACCCAGTAACATCAGCAATGGTCTTGGTAGGGGGAGTGCTGAACAAACAGATGGCACCAAGCCAAATCAAAGCCACTAGAAACAGGAATCTCCAGTGCTGACACAATCAGAACCAAAACTGATGTCTTTGGCAGTATGCTTGACATGAAAGGCTGCAACCACAAAGGGTGTTGTATAGAGACCACAACTACCATCAAAAGTGGCATGAAGAGAGACTGAATTCCAGCTTCACTGGGACCAGTGCCTGAATAAGAGCCATCAAGGAAAAGTGGCATGATATGCAGAGGATTTAGGCAGTCACACAGAAACCTCTGTCTGCCATGCTAACACAAGTTAAGCGACAAACAACTTCTTCCAGACTTTACCAAATGCCTTCATCATATTCTGTAGTGCAACTCTATAGGTGGAAACATCTGAATGACCTGACAGACAAAGGCCTGGAAGGAACCATATCTTTCCACCCTCAACAGGAAAAACTGAAGACTCATGTCTGCCCTCACCAATCTAAATGAAAAATGCACAGATACCGTATTTTAAAGGAATTGTTGAGACCTTGGAAGGAGAATGAACACCAGAAGACTACATTCCTAGGACTTTTTGGAGCTGAAGAGAAATCTTTAACCAACTTCCACATCTACTCTTGTCCATCTAGTGCCCTCTCTCATTCTCAGTCCATCTTATGCCTTTACCTTAGTTGTCTCTAGCTTTATCTTTGTTCTTCTCATAAGTTTTGTCACTCACTGTCTTAACCATAAGCCTGATGGGGTCAACTGCAAAGCCAAACGCAAGGTGTTGGCCTTAATGCCAGCAGAAGAAGAGCTAGCCTTATGTCTTAAGAGCATTAAATTATTTTTCCTACCCCAACAGATTTAGGAATAAAGGCTAAATAAATGACAGTGCAGATGTAGGTATTCAGAAACACAGTGCATACTCTGAAATCCTGCTTCTAGTAGGATTGCTCAGTGCCATGTGAAGGAATGAATCAAAGAATGCTGTACCACTATAGAGGTCTGCTGGATAATGCTGCAGGCAAATTTGGTAGTCTGGGGTTACAGTTAATGGAAATTAGCGATGTGCTCTGCCCTGGAACCTTACAGGTTTGGATCAAAACAGCATGGTATAGTGATTCAAAGTCAGCCCTACTGATGTATTTTGCACCAGAGCAGTGACGACTAAACATTGTATTTTACTGTGTGAAGCACTGCTGTTTATGGCAGCAGCAGTCAATTAACTCCACAGCAGGTAAGTACTGCATAGCTGTGAGTATGTGAGTATGACTGTAACTGCATCAGCGAGTGAATAAGTAGTGTGTGTCTGTGAGACTGAATGTGCGTAAGTGCCTGTGCAATAGTGTAGCATGGATTGATGGGGGAACACTTCACAAAGCTGGTACATTAGGTGTACCATTGAGAGATAAGAGTTGTTAATGAGCTTTTGCTCCATGCAACTGTTGCTTACCTATGGATCTCTGTTTTAGCTCTGTATTGCAAATATGCAATATTAATGCTATCCTGCTAACTCCTCTGAGTAACCCAACAGTAGAAACCAGCACTAAGAAATCTTCAGCATTTAACAGCAAAAGTTAAAGCTAGATAGTAACAGTAACAGTCAGTGAGAAAAAAGTGTTGACAAAGAGAAAAAAAAACTTAACCTGTAAAATTTTTTAATGTAGTGGCAAAAAAAAAAAAAAACGACAAGCTTTCAAGTGTAGTGTAAATATATGTACACCAAGCAACCAGGCAATCAGAGCACAAAGTAAGGGGGGGTGATAAAAACTCCAAGGACTAGGAAGGGCAGTGAATTACAGAAAACAATACAGACCACCCCATACACAAACAAATAAATAATCAGAAAGATCTGACCTTAAAATATATCAGACTGTAAAGGTGACGACACTAAGTAGATTCAGACCAAAAATTTACAATTCGAAAAGGGAAAGTAAACAAATTTGAAAAAAATGTAGCCTGGTTCTACTTCTGTTGCACTTTCTGAACAAGAATCTAGAAAGATTCAGAGAAGAAACTTGTTGGCAGTGCATCATTGTAAAAGGGGAGGGGCCTGTGGACTAGGAAAGTTTCAGATAACAAATGGACTAAGACCCATGGTGTTATTCTTGTTGGCTGAAGAAGATTGCTCTCCACCTTAAAAGACAAAGTTAATGCTCAATGTATTCTTAGAATTTGCAGCAGTAACATTAATGTTAAAAGGTCAGTCACTAGCACAGTCCCTCAGGGCTTGGTGATGGGACTGCTCTATTTTGGCATCTACTTTTTGGAAGTCTAAGGCCTCTAGTTGACCAAGTTTGCAGTCAGCTGCAAGCTCAGTGTAATCACAGAATCTCCCAAGGAAAGTAATATCTTCCAAGAGAGAGTGTCAAACTAATAATTGGTGCAAATGCCATGATCTACTAGCACAAAATTAAAACAACCACAATTTAATAGTGCAAATCACTAGCTGCAAAGCTTTCTCATTAAAGCTCCATCAGGTGTTTAAAACAATTAAAAGAAGTTTGCATCTATATGTAATCTAAAACTGTCATGTGACATGAAACAAAAAAAAAACATTGGTCAAATAACAATTAATGTATTGGTTTGAAGTAAATGCTACATTGTTTCAAGACAGCTTTTAAAGAATTACATTCATTTAGACCACGAAAACAATTGTCATGAAGTTCATTGATCCATTTATACTCAAGCTCAGTTCTAAGGTTTATATCTCCACCTCTGATATCTAACAAAACAAGTTCCAGTGCCATGAACTTAAATACGTGTCTAATCAGTATCATAAATATGTTTATATAATGCATTAGTTGAAATCATTCTTCTAATTTCAGATAAATGGCTGCCAATATGTTCAATTAGCTTCTGAGCTGATAAAAACATGTATAGGCTTGACACTGTGCTAAGTAAACTAAACTTTTCGAGTCGCAATCAGAATAACTACAAGCATTTTGTCAGTCAAAGGATGTTCAAAGGAATGCCATTTTAAAGTATATTTACAATATACACATTTACTAAAAGGGAAAGTTCCTTTTCTAGAACTGTTTCTGATGTTTATGTATGTCCCCATGGATCCCTATCAGATTATCAAAGTTTCAAAACTTCAAAAGTCATATGGTTGGGACCATATGATTAAAGTTTTGAAACTTCAAATGTTTTGAATGGAGATCGCAATACAGCGCTGAATGGAAAATTTACCCTTTTCTGCAATGTAGTGAGATTTCAAAGTTGGTATATTTAATTAGCAGGTGGTGTGAAGGGTACAGGGGGCTTGCCCTCTCTGCAAAAAATGTTAAAAATAGATTTTTTTTTAATGTTCAAAGTTCCGAAACTTCAATCATATGGTCTTGGCCACATGAATTTTGAAGTTTCATTAGTTCAATAATCTGACACAGATCTGTCTCCATTTCCTTGTAGCAAAGTAAATCTTTTAAAACTGAAAGACAAAAATGTATAATAGTAATCAATGGAACATCAGACACCCCCAGAGAATTACCACATAGACGACACATCCTTAAGAGTAGGCCAAGTGGTTAGGAACTTGACCTTTGACCATCATGTGTCTAGTATTGTAAGGAAATCATTCTATACTATGTAACTTGTAAGCAAGGATATGGCATCCACTTCCTAAGATGTCACTGTCCTACTATACTCAACCCTCATCAGGCTAATTTTAGTGCAATGCCCCTTCATTATGTACCTGACCAGGCAAATGTAAAAAATGGAACATCCACAGAGGTTCTCATAAATTCAATAGCAATACCCTAAACACACAAAGTGGTGAGATATCTGGGCACACAGGTTGACAGCAACCTTAACTTCAATCACCATGTCTCCACATTGGTGATAAGGACATTTTACAGTGCTCATCTCATAAGTAAGGGCATTGCCTCCATTAAAAAAAAAAAAAAAAAAGGTTACAACCCTCCTATACTCTTCCCTCATCAGGCCAATGATAGAGTTCGATCCTCCCTTTGGTATGTTCCTTTCCAAACACCACAGCAATTGAAGAGACCACAAAGATTCATTACAAAGAAAATTCAGGGTCTTCGAGATCTGTTTTATGCAGACAGACTGAAATAATTTTCACTTTACTTTGTGTCGTACAGACTGCTCTCAGAGGCAACCTGTGCCTTGCATATAGAGCAATTTCTGACCCAGCTTTAATGGAAATGCTGCACATTCGCCAGCCAAATGGCACATGGATCACTTGCTCAGAGGACCTTAACCTGGTATGTGTCACCAACAGAACTTGCTGGAGAGAAAGACTGGTCTCACAGAGGTTGCCCCTCTTTTGGAGCAAGCTTCCTATTTATGTTAAAGCCCCTCGTTGGTCCTACTTAAACCTAATTTGGACGATTGGATGGGTAACTGGAAATTCACTCTAGTGGTTCCACCTGTATCATTCTTGGACAGGGGCAAGGTGCTGAGTTTAGTGTCTGCTTGAGCCAGAAACCCTGGACTGAAGCAGCTTATAAATGCTCTACCACCATAGCTCTCAACTGCCCTGATTTTAGCAGAAAGTCCAGATTCCTGCATCATATTTTGGTCTGTTCTTCATAAAATTTCTGTTTTTCTACAAACCACTGAGAACTTCTTTTTCTTCTGGCTTTTCCCGGTTAGGGGTCGCCACAGCAGATCACCTATTTCCATTTCTTCCTGTCCTCTGCATCTTGCTCTGTCACACCAACCACCTGCATGTCCTCTCTAACCACATCCATAAACCTTATCTTATGCTTTCCTCTTTTCCTCTTACCTGGCAGCTTCATCCTTTTCCCAATATACCCAGCATCCCTCCTCAGCACATGTCCAAACCAACGCAATCTCACCTCTCTGGCTTTGTTTCCAAACTGTCGAACCTGGGCTGACCCTCTAATATACTTATTCCTAATCCTGTCTACCCTCGTCACACCCAGTGCAAATCTTAACATCTTTAACTCTGCCACATCCAGCTCCGACTCCTACCTTTTTGTCAATGACACTGTCTCCAACCCATATAACATAGCTGGTCTCACTACCCTTTTGTAGAACTTCCCTTTCACTCTTACTGGTATTCGTCTGTCACAAATCACTCCTGACACTCTTCTCCACCCACTCCACCCTGCCTGTACTCTCTTCTTCACCTCTCTTCCACACTCGCCATTACTCTGAACTGTTGATCCCAAGTATTTAAACTCATCCACCTTCGCCAACTCTACTCCCTGCATCCTCACCATTCCTCTATCCTCCCTTTCTTTCACACACACATATTCTGTCTTAGCCCAGTTGACCTTCATTCCTCTCCTCTCTACAGCATATCTCCACCTCTCCAGGGTCTCCTCAACTCATTCCCTACTCTCATTACATATCAAAATGTCATCTGCAAACATCATAGTCCACAGAGACTCCTGTCTGATCTTGTCTGTCAACCTGTCCATCACCAGTGCAAATAAGAAAGGGCTCAGAGCTGATCCTTGATGTAATGCCACCTCCACCTTAAACACATCTTGTCACTCCCACGGCAGATCTCACCACTGTCACACTACACTTGCACATATCCTGCACCACTCTTACATACTTCTTTGCCACTCCTGACTTCCTCATACAATACACTTCCTCATACAATACCACAACTCCTCTCTAGGCACCCTGTCATATGCTTTCTCTAAGTCCACAGAGACACAATGCAACTCCTTCTGACCTTCTTTGTACTTCTCCATCAACACTGTCAGAGCAAACATCGCATCTGTAGTGCTCTTTCCTGGCATGAAACCATACTGCTGATCACTAATAATCACCTCCCTTCTTAACCTAGCTTCCACTACTCTTTCCCATAATTTCATGCTGTGACTATCAGTTTTAGCCCTCTGTAGTTACTACAGCTCTACACATCACCCTTATTCTTAAAAATCGGTACAAAAACACTTTTTCTCCACTCCTCAGGCATCCTCTCACTTAAACAATCTGGTTAAAAATTCCACTGACATTTCTCCTAAACACCTCCAAGCTTCCACAGGTTTGTCATCTGGACCAACAGCCTTTTCATTCTTCATCCTCTTCATAGCTGTCCTTACTTTCTCCTTGCTAAACTGTTTCACTTCCGGATTCACTATCCCCACATCATCCAGCCTTCTCTCTCTCATTCTCTTCATTCATCAGCCCCTCAAAGTACTCCTTCCATCTGTTCAACATTTTCTCCTCGCTAGTGAGTACGTTTCCCTCATTATCCTTTATCACCCTTACCTGCTGCACATCTTTCCTAGCTCAGTCCCTCTGTCTAGCTAATCGGTACAGGTCCTTTTCTCTCTCCTTAGTGTCCAACCTTTCATACAACTCTCTATACACCTTATCCTTAGCCACCTCTCTACCATGCACCTCATCTTCTTATACTCATGTCTACTTTCTTCATCTCTCTGACAATCCCACTTCTTCTTCGCCAACCTCTTTCTCTGTATACTATCCTGTACTTCCTCATTCCACCACCAGTTCTCCTTGTCCTCCTTCCTCTGTCCAGATTTCACACCAAGCACCTTTCTAGCAGTCTCCCTTTCTAGCTCTGCTGCAGTTACCCAGCTATTCGGTAACACTTCACTGCCACCCAGTGCCTGTCTTAACTCTTCCTGAACTCCACCTCACAATCACCCTTTTTCAATTTCCACCATTTGATCCTTGGTGCTCCCCTCACACTCCTCCTCTTCTTCTTCTTGATCACCAATGTCATTCTACAGACCACCATTCTATGCTGCCTAACTACACTTTCCCCCATCACCACTTTACAGTCTCCAATCTTCTTCAAACTGGCCCTCCTGCAGGATATAATCCACCTGTGTGCATCTCCTTCCACTCTTGTATGTCACCGTATGCTCCTCCCTCTTGTTAAAATACATATTCACCACAGCCATGTCCATCCTTTTTGCAAAATTCACTACCATCTGACCTTCTGCATTCCTTTCCTTAACACCATACCTACCCATCACTTCCTCATCCCCTCTGTTCCCTTCACCAACATGCCCATTGAAATCTGCTCCGATCATCACTCAAACCACTAAGGACTGAAGTCACTAAATAATGAAGTACACTTGACTTTCAGACTTCGTATCTTTCAAGAAATGCACACCAACACAAATCCTGTTATAACTTTCTAAGAGCAATATTTGAAATATGTCCCTATTTTGGGTATCTGCCCCCCCCCCCCCATTATTTTAAACTTTTGTCCAGATTTCTTGTGTTAAGAGGTTAACAGGTATGCTGCCACCTGAACTCAACTAAATGCCACTAAGCACTTTATCTTGTCATCTATAAAAGGGAAAACATGGGTAGGCTTAAAAAAGGGCCATAACTATAATAATCATTTATGAACCTATGAAACAAATGTTAATTTTATGATCACCATCACTTGTGAACCTGTTTTTATGAGTAGATAATATAGCATAGAATATCAAGTTAGGATTACAAAACAAAAATACTTTGAGGATTTCAGAGTGGGATTTCACTTTGAGTAGTATGGACTCTTTTGAAACAATAGAATAATTTGAGGTATGTCTGTAGCACTCTCACTGCTGTTCACTGCTTCTGATCTTATACTCTCCAATATGGACTACAGCCTGCATTACTGATTGTCTACACTCCAGTAAGGAGTTTGGTCTGCATTTTATTTAATGTCTGTTGACTACAGTAGGGCCTTTGATTCCACTATCCATCAAACCATCATGATGAAACCCACTCAAGAAAATAACAGTTCAGGCATTAAAGGAATTATATTCTGCTTATTGTCAATAAAATACAAGATACCCAGACGTAAGAGTCAACCACATATTCATACTTCCTCTTTACACTCCCTACACACTGCACCAAACCTATTTCATATCACCCCTCACCTTTGTAGACTGATTAACTGTGTTTCAACTCAAACCAAAACAAAATTAAGTGCAACAATCCTTTCCAAAAAACAAGCATGCATAATTCTCCAACATACTAACATTCTTCTAGCAGGAGATATACACCCTAATCCTGGCCTCACCTGTCAGAATGAGCACAAAGATAATTCTCTCCCACATTCTACACTAACCCAACAGCAGCCAGTCCCCAACCCTGGTAATCTGATTTTTGCAGCAATAAATGTTAAAAGCATAAGAAATAAAATTACTGAACTACATGCCTGGACTACCCAACGTAAGCCTGCATTTTCATTGTAACTTGAACTTGGCATAAACCCAGGATAAACTCTGAAGTTATACCTTCTGGCGATAATATTATCCGTAATGACGATATAAAAAGGAGATGTGATGGAATTGCTTTAATATTTCCTAAAACCTACCACATTTCCCCTTACAGCAAATCAATATGAAAATTCAGTTCAGCTGAGCTTCTTATCGTTTTCCTCAAAATAAACAATTATAAACAAATATGTATTACTGTCCTTTACATCCCTCCTGGCAACAATAGAGCTATACTGGAAGATATCCTACATTGGATATCCATAACATTTCCACAAGAAACAATATTACTAGGTGATGCAAATGTCAGTTGGTTAGACATAAACTCTTCCCTACATCTATCATGAACTTGTATGGTTTTACACGACTAATAGCAAGACATCAAACTCCCTATTAGACAGGATCCTAGTAAATATACCACCACAGGTACAATGCCAGACTCTCTCAGTTAACATCTCCCAATTTATACAACCAGACATCTCACACATCCAGATAAACAGTATATTTATAAAACATGTAAACTTTCCAAGTTTAACCCAGAAATGTTCATTACTACACTATCATTTAATAACTAGAACTTCCTAAAAATCCTCCCCTTAGACGATACTGCAAATTAATTCAATACAACTTTTGTAAACATCCTAAACAGCTTTGCACCTCCTAGAAGGAAAAGGCTAAAAATAAATATAATTTGGCTATCCAAAAAGAGTAAAATGAAAATGCAGTATAGAAAAAAAGCATGGAAAGAATGGCAAAAGTATAAACACCTCAATATCTTGAAAACTTTAGACTGCTTCACAATCATACTAAAAAGCAAATAAATGAAGACCAAAAACTATACTATAACAATTTTCAGAATAATACTAAACACAACCCTAAAAATTTATGGACCTCCATTAAAGAAATCTTACATCCTGGCCAAAAATTCAACCCAAACCCCTTGAGATGACGCATCACTCAAAGCTGCAATACAGTTCAACTCTTATTTTATAGATAGTATAGCATCTCTAACCAAGGATTCCTCCACATCTAATCCAAACCCTGCCAAACAGCCACATATCACCACATCAACTTTCACTTTCAAACCTGTACCCACATCCTATATAAAACTACTCTTAAGCAAGCTTAAACCATGTTCTTCAGTTGATGACCTAAGCGAATACCTAAATAAATAGGTCAGTCCAGGAATCCTACGTTCCATCTCTCTGGATAAAGTCACACATTATCCCTCTGCACAAAGGAGGAAATTCAAAACACATTACTAACTTTAGACCTGCAGCAATCTTATCCCCCCCATTGCCAAAATACTTGAAAAATGTATTCAAAGACAATTGCTAGACTATCTCCTGCAGGAAGAATTCCCATCCCCTACACAACATGGCTTCCATCCTTCCCATAGTACTAGCACTGCCCTTCTAACTTATATACATAATATCAATAAAACTAGCGATAATGGCAAACTAGTCAATTTCTTTTTTCTAGACTTGTTTATAGCCTTCAATACAGTTTGTCACAGCAAACCTTCTACCTCAAATATCCACACTAGGTCTTTCTCAGCCCACCCTTCTGTGGTTCAAAACTACCTGTCCAATAGGTATCAGGCACTAAAGTGGCACTCCATGCTCTCTCCTTACCTCCCTGTCACCACCGGTGTTACCACAAGGCTCTATCCTTGGCCCTTTCCTCTTTAACATTTTTACCAACACCCTCTATCTATCCACATGATCAGGCCACCCTAATACAATACATAGATGATTCTACTCTCATTTGCACATCTGACAACATGGTACATCTCAAAAGAAATTGCTCAGGAAGCTTTAACACCCACTAAAATATGGCTTGGCAACTCACAACTCGTGCTCAATCCAGAAAGATCAAACTACTACTTTCCCCCCCAAATCACTCTCTCCTTAAAAAAACAAAAATTCTCTCTCTTGATAATACAACTATTGAAGTCGCTTCTCATAGCAAATGATTACAGGAGATGGTAGAATAAAAAGCTTACATTCAACCTGCATATACAAAATTGCATATGAAAAACTACTCAAAAAGCAGAGATGCTTTACAGATCCAAAAACTTTCTCACTGACGCAACTAAAACTACACTTGCCACTACTTATCTTGTCCCTACATATCTTTATGGTGCTTCCATCCTTGCTAACCTCTAGGCTTCATAAAAATTAAAACTTGAACAATGCTATAACAAAGTTGCTAAATTTACAGCAAATACCTCTTTGTGAACCCACCACTGTATAGCACTAAAAAGCTTAAATTGGTTAGAACTATCCCATCAGCTAACATATACAGCTTCTTACCACCTATACAATTATTCAGCATCCATCTACCTGTCCAGCACTAAAAAACATTCTATACAACTATTTTCCCAGTCAGTCATTGTGATGTAGTGACCAAACACTGTCTGTCTACAAACCTATCCAATCTGCTGAGCATATTCTTTAATCAAACAAGGGTGCTAAGGCCTAGAACTCCTTACCTGTATCCATCAGCTCAATACCCTCCCTACCATCTTCCAAAACCACTCTGAAAAACTTACTAACTAAAATCTGGCTTTCTTCTTGCTCAAAACTAGGATAAACTATATCCCTAAATGTGAAAAAGTACCTTTTCATTCCTTATATGTCCTTAATCTTTCTTCTTCACTTATGTCCTTACTTCTATCAAATTCTCTTCCATGACTTTCTCTCTAAATATACCTTAAGCTTGTTTTCCATCACTTCATATCAGTTCCTGTTTATATTAGACTGATTTACCTTTAATTTCACTATCAACTGTCTAAAATTTCTATAAATATTAAATGACTGTCATACAAGTTGTATCAATTCTTAACCAATGTTTTTATATCATCACTAATTTGTAATAATTATTTAAACTGCAGATGTTTTTGTTTTGAAGATTGTAAAATTATTGTTCTTAAAATGGTTTCTAATAACTTGGAGCTTTTCTCTCCTGGCCTCCTCAGAAAATGGGCTTCTGGGGGCGTGGCCAAGGATGAACACAGGATAGCAGCAGATTTCTTCAGCTCCACCAATTTCATTACATTGACAGGAATTAATTACTTAAAAAATTAATTTTTGAAGTAATTTTCTTTCTAAATATGTTTGTTTTATATAGTTCTTGAACTATATCTAAAAAAGAAAGGAAATCTTAATAATATTCCTGTCAGAAATTACTTTGGAAATTTTCCTGTCAGTTTATCAGTCTGAAATGAGTTCCAGTAAGACAAATTCTCAAGACTCCAGCATCAAGAAAGAACTTCAGTCTCTGATAATTATAGTCCAGCAACTTACTGCCAAGATGGATAAAATGGATACTAAAATAGACACTTTCATAGAAAAAACTACAAAACAAATAGACTTGTTACATATGGACCTGCAACAACAGAAGATCCAGATGACAGGCATAGAAGAAGCTGTGAATGACATGGAAAATAGAATACAAGAAGAGGAAATCAACATTGAGTTTCTGCTGAAACAAAATACACATTTACAAACAAAGCTGGATGACCTGGAAAATAGATCTAGGCGCAATAACATTAGGATTTTTGGACTGCCAGAAAATATTGAAGGTAACAATATTACTTCTTTTTAACAACATGGCTCCCTAAAACTTTAGATTTACCAGAAGCATTCTCTTTTGGTATCGAAAGAGCACATAGATCTATAGCTAATACTAACTCTAACAAAAACTATCCTAGATCAGTTATAGTTAGATTTCTATCATCTTTTGATAAAGAGATGGTTCTTAAATCTGCTTGGGCTAAAGCTCCTGTTAAGATTAATGAAACAACTGTGCGTTTTGACAATGACTATTCTTCCATGGTATTAGCTAAAAGAAAAGTTTTTCTGCCACTAATAAGGGAGCTTAAAAAAGCACAGTTTAAAACATACCTTCTGTTTCCTGCCAAGCTTAAAATCTTCCTTCCTGATGGTCCTAAAATTTTCGATGACTTAGACTCTGCTTTACTGTTTATCAAAAAAAATAAGATTTTGGAAAAAATAGAAGAAATGGAATGGGCTAGTCCTTCGTTAAAGAGACTGGCAACTGAAACTTCGTGGAAGAAGAAGAGACTAAAAAACAAATGATTTGTACTATGTTTTTTTTCTCTCTCATCATTTTATTTTATTATTAATCTTTTTAAATATAGTTCCTGCATTTCCAAGAAGCAACAAATATTTTGAAAAAGATTTAATCAAAGTTATTCTCTGTGTGCAAAGGAAATGTTTTGTTTCATAACTAGTCAAAATATCTGGAGATTTAATGGCAAGCTGTGATTTAACTTGTTTCTCTTTCTGAAGAGGAAAAATAAGGTCAGTAATTTGATACATTTTTTTTTCCTTTAAAAGTTTATATGTTCTTCAAATGCTATTCCTAATTATACTTTCTTGATTACACTGCTTATGCTTGTTTGTAAATAATCTGTCATGCTTTAACTAATAATAATTAGAACTAAATAATAGTAAATAATATGTTTTATTTTTAACTCTATTAATATAAACAGTAAGTAATATTCTATTGTATATACTTCTTATAGCTTTCTCTTACATTTTTTTTTATTTCTGCCTTACACCCTTTTACTTTCTACTCTCTTTTTCTTTTCTTTATTAATATATAGAAATACTTTTGATCATATAGACACAGTAAATAATAAGATTCGCATAGGAGTTGAGTTGGGACAAAAATGTTGAGTTTTGTTACTTATTAATAATTTTGGGCTTGATTTCACTTACATAGAGTCTGTAATAACCTGTAGAATGCATTGTGAAGATTTTGTCATGTTTAGATGCATTTACACTGCCAAATGAATATTTGTCACTAGTTTTTAATAAGTTTCCCGCCAAAATGTTAAGAGAGACAATCTGGGATGTGGGCTGTCTCATGCACAGTGTCCATGAGCTACTTCAAAAGCTTCAACTCTCAGAATTCTCACAGAGAAGCTGAAAGCAGCTGGTCTCACCTTTGACCTAGATATCACACTGACATCACAGATACAGGAATAGCAGATTAATAATATGTGTTAAAAACCTATGTCCCAAACATATACATTACTATAACTCATTTAATTCATCTGATTGACAAGCACAAATAATTTTATAACTCTATACTGGAAGAAATTGTCATGTGATATATTTTAAAGCAGTAGTATAGCATGTTTGTAAAATCTGGTTACTAAAATGTGTTTGCTGTGCATTATTTTGTATAAAGCAGACAGATTTATTGAAGGGACAGCAATGTAAGATGGTGCTCAGTAAAGATACAACTCAGTGAGATCAGATATATATATATATATATGTATGTGTGTGTGTGTGTGTGTGTGTGTGTGTGTGTGTGTGTGTGTGTGTGTGTGTGTGTGTGTGTGTGTGTGTGTGTGTGTGTGTGTTTGTGTATGTGCGTGTATGCATTTGTATATATATATATATATATATATATATATATATATATATATATGTATATGTATATGTGTATAAGTGTGTGTATGTGTGTATGTATGTATATATATATATATATATATATATATATATATATATATCTCTATATGTGTGTGTGTGTGTATGTGTGTGTATGTAGATATGTATATAAATGTTTCTGAGAATCTGCTTAACTATGAAGTATGATTTATAACAATTTCTATGAATACAATATTTTATTCTATTGGCAATAATGAGTTTGAGTAAATGCTCATATACAAGCAATTCAAGGTTTTTTTTGGAAGCTGTTAACTGTATTTACATGACAGAAAATAGATGCATCCTAATATATGTAATGTCTGAATCATATTAGCCAAAGTTTTTGATTTAAATGAATGCTAGAACTTATTTTTCTCTCCTCTTGATTTCTAACATCAAGATTATTTGAATGCTATTTGAATACAAGTGTTTTATGTATATAGTAGTATGAACAGTTTTAAAAAAAAAAAAAAGAAGGTTTATTTTAGTTTATATGATGCTGTTTTACCAAATGTGTAGTCTTGTCTTGCTAGATAATTGAATTGAAAACTGTTAACTTCAGTTAAATATAACTAGTATTAAATTGATAAGGTGGTAGCTGACGTACTGCTGCTTAGGGTAGGGGGTTAACTTGAGTGGTAAATACTACTCTAAGTTGGAGTTTATAACTCCAGCCTGGATGCAAGGTTTAATCCTTACATTATTTTCACTTGTTCATTGTTATTTGTATATAGTTTTGACATCCACAATATATTTTGTACATTCATTGTCACTACAAACAAAATTGAATCCTATACGAAATCCCATAAGAGATTCAATAAATACAGCTATATTTAAAGGTAAAAAAAAAAAAAAGAAAATGGGCTTTTATCCTGTCAGACTTTCCTGACAATCAAATGTTAATAAATCAATTAATAAATACATAAAGAGGGAAGCAATGACTAACACTATAGTCCTCATAAATCTGGATCTTTTAAAATATCCTGAAATAATGGCTAATGTCTCACTTTTCAAATCTCAGTATTTGTACTGTCTGTAACAAAATTACATACTAATACATTTCAGATCAAGGAATCCTAGTATGGGAAATAGATTAGACTGGAGTTTCATAACAGCACATGACATCGGTGATAAGAACTTGCGTATCAAAAACTCAGTGTAGCCAAAGATGATTTGTCATTGACATCAACCTCCTTTTTTCTCCATTTTGTCCATTAAAAAAATTCAGGGGCACAGGGATTAATGAACTTTTCTTTTTAACTAGTCTTTTTTTTCTCTAAAGTTCAAGAGGAACAGGATATATTTTAATAATGTATAAAGGGCTTTCATTTCTGTTTAGATGTTCAAAGGCTAGTTTTCATCACCAATTCAACAGAATCTAGCACTGAAGTACTCCAGTGAACTAAAATGTAAGGAACTCTACAACTTCCCAATTACAATAGCAGGTCTCACATGAACTCAGTCAGCATCTAGACACAAAAGTAGCAAAGCAACTGGTACACCACAGAAACATCCTTTTTGACTATATATACCTAAATAATAACTCCAGATCAGAAGAAATAAAACTCATATGATCACACTGCAAGAACAAAAGGGTGACAACCTCCTCAGTGGCAGCTGTGCAAATGTAGAATTGTTTGGCTGGACTTACACGATAGAATAAAAACACTAAGATTCATACTTAGTGTTGATAAATACTGTGACTACAGATGTTTTGACACTGAGCTGACAGGCTTCATGTACTTTTATCAGTGCTTACATGTGATGCGATTCCTGCTTTACAAAGAGCCCTTCAGCAATGGACACGGGGTATTCAGTCTCAACCACAAAATGATTTCTTCAGAAACTGCAGATGTTTATCTCAGACTGGTCCCTAAATAAATGCTAAAAAAATGTATGCAGTTTGCCTCCACATAGAAAATTATTCCCTCTGCCACTGTCCCTACCATCTTACCTGTTTCATTCATAACAATATATCTGTTCAGCTAGTTCTTCCCTTTAAATATCTGGATAGACTCAAAAATAACAAATATGTTTTCACTTTACCAGCTGATACATAAAGGGACCCTTTTTGGTGAGTCAGCAATTGGCATTACCCTCTCCATCAAAAGAAATTTGGCCTTTCTTTCCCTCAGAAGCTGCCATATTTCAGGGTTTTATGTGCCCCATTTAAGTATATGGCATGACATCAGATTCCAGCTGTATATGCACACCTTGCCACAAACCTTCCAGGTCACCACTAGTTAGCAAGAAGAAGACTTTTTGCAATTCAAAAATTTTGAAAAGATGATTCTCACGCTGTTTATGAATAGCTTACTTGCTCGACTTACAAGGCATTTCAAACCCAAGGATGGATGAAGGGGCTGTCCGAAGACTATGCCCATCAAAGATAGATAGCAAATACGTCAAGTGACACATTAAGAACATACTTATTACATTCTAATACCTAGTTGATAGGAATTCAGCCTAGTTATTAACCTAACAGAAAATCTACTACAGTGGAAGGAACCAGACAACAGCACAAGAACCAGGGTTCAGAAGGAACCCAACTAAAGTAAAGATGTAAAACATAGCAAAGCCCGACTCCATGAGCTGCAGTTGAGGGCATAATACCTGAAGAAGGTGTGTATTGTTGACAAATTGGCCACAGCAGAGATATATCCACTGGAAGCAGTCATGCTTAGAGCAGACTGTCCTTTGACTGCAGCACTTCCTAGAGGGTAGTTAACCACTAATGGCAAACATGATGCACTTGGTAATCCACTTAAAAATACTATTCTTCCTAAATCATACATCTGTTTCGGGAAACACCCGAGCTGGCAGTGCACACCCACAGCATGAAGTGTCCTCTCCTGTCTGGTTTCAGCGTAAAAAAAAAAAAAGAAAACTGAAATATTTATGGAATGGTTGAAGCAAAACTTGTTTTGGAAAAAGCACAGTCTGATGTGTTAAGGGACTACAGAAATTCATGAAGACCAGATATCACTATCTACACAAGAACCTGCACCTCTGAGATCCTGAGAGATAAGGTTATGTTGACAAAAGGTGTTTACTAAAAGACAAGAACTTCAGAGCTGTCAAGTGGAGAGTCATGAGAGACAGGCTGGCTGCTTTTGTACAGAACATCAGTTTCCAAAGCAACAAACAAAACATGTTCATGGTCAGAACAAATTGTCATACATGTCTGACTAAGTTTATGGCACGGTTCCCAAACAAACTGAAAAGGAAATACTGGAAGATATGGTCTATCTGGACTTCAGCAAGGGCCTTGATATGATCCCTCATAGCGGGCTGCAAGAAAAACTATATGGACTACAGCATAGTAAGAGAAACATTCGGAATAAAGAAAGTGAATAGTGAAATATCACGAGAGCTGGTTTTAAATCCAGCAGTCTTTTCAGGGCTCATTTCAGATGCAACTATAATGGAGAATAGGAGTTACCTCTTCACTAAAGATACAAAATAAGAAGCATGAGAAGAGGATAACAAAACGTCTAAAGACGGATTTAGAAAATCTAAATGTGGGATGAAAGGTGGTAGCTGAAGTTCAATACTAATGAATGCAAAGGGAACCACAACAATCCTGGTGCGAAGTATGAGGGGGGAAGTAAAACTGATGGCAACAGAGCAGAAGAGGGATTTGTGAATACTTTTTCTTAAAATATCTTTATTAAATTATCACTTAAGAAAAGGTGCATAAACATTAAGAAAAAAGTAAACTACAACAGCATTTTTTTTTGTGTATTTCCTTACAACTGCCTTTTACTCCAACATTACATAAACTGATACATTTCTGCCTTTTCTTAAACCTCACGCCTCCTCCTGCACACTATTCTGCGTGCATTTTTTCCACAAATTCCATTTAGTTGTGCATAATCTGCTCCTTATTTTTTTCTATAGAGCTCACTTCCAGTTCTTTTATCTCTTTTACACTATTCAATACTTCAATTACAGTTGGTTTAGATTTTTATTTCCATTTTCTAGTAATTGTTTTTTTGGCAGCCAATAGCATTAAACTTAATTAGGCCTTACCATGTGTCCCAGATCACAATAATCCTTTCCTTAGTTAAAGTCATTTGTTCCCCAGTGTTTCTGACAGAGTACTCTGTAGGGTAGTTCTACAATCTGCCAGTCCCAAAACACATTCCCAGTTACCTCTCTCTTTCCCATCCCACTTCCAGCATTTACTATCTACCTCAGGAAAATTCTTCTTAGTCTGCTTGGAATATAAACATACTTATGCAAACACTTGAAGGAAAAATCCTAAACCTTCTGGACTTTACTGCATACTTGGGAGCCATACATATATCCTTCCACACTGTTCCTTTGTAAATTGCTTTTCCAGTCTCTCTTCCCAATCTTTTCTGACCTCCACTGATAGAGTCTTATAATTATCATGCAATACTTTACATGCCATACTAACACACCCCTTTTTAACAGCAGCTTTTGTCCTACATTCTACTAAAATCTCTACAACTGCAGATCATTTAGTTTGGTCTCCCCTATCCCTTTTCCTTTGCCTATACTCAGAGAGCAGTTCCTGGTAGGGAAGTCCGTCTCTAACCCGCAATCCAAATTTCCACTTGGACTTATCCTACTCTTTTACCTTTCCCTCTGTAGCTATTTGCTCCTAACATCTTGGTTTCTTTTCCAGTTTTCTCCAGCAAATTCAAGCCCCCTCTTGCTTATTTTGTGTGTCCCTACTTGCAGTCATCCCTACTGGCAAATGCACTTTCTCCATTCCTCTGTTGATGTAATTCTTACAATATTTTTTGTAACTTTATTAGGCAATATTCTTCATGGTTGCCGTTATCCTCCTCCTCAAGGATTGACATCTAAAAATCCTATTCTCCTTAGTTGTTGAACCCCCACATAATCCCTTTCCACTTTGATTTATAACCTTCGGTTTAGTTTATGTATATGAGATTAACTGCGCAACACTACAAAAATCCATACAAATCAGGCAATCCTAAACAACATTGTTCTATGGGGAAGAACTTTTCCCACTCAAGTCTCACCATCTTCCCTTTCCAAATATTTTTCTTCTGTATTTATCACGTGAAAGATAACACTGTCTTCAAATAAAAACAACTTTTCTTGATCACCATACTAATTATATCCTTGAATTTCGAGTTCCTTATTTTCTTCACCACTGGTTTTAAATATAAAGCAAATAAAGGGAAAAGAGGACAGCCCTGCCTTGATCCTCTGTTCAAGCACAGCTTATCAAAGAGCTACCCCCCCACCTTAACTCTTGCCTCTGATTCTTCTTTTTGAACACCTTTATTGAATTATCACTTGTGGCACAGGCAAATTTACATTTATATAAAAGTAATCAAACTGTACTAACAAGTTCATCTTTACAAACATACTTCACATATATTGCTATATATCATATAACCTAAGCAACATTACATAAATAATTCAATTCCTACCCTTTTTTAAAACAAGAAACATCTTTATAAAACCATCACTTAAGACATAAGCAATCACGCATTTATATAAATGTAAACAAACCACACCGACACAATCCTAGTTGCAAGCATTTTATATCACAAACCATACTGACACACTCCCAGCTGCAAACATTATACATCAATTATAATCTACCCAATCATTTTCAAACATTACAAAGCTCATTTAATACCTGCCTTCTTTTAAACCTCATCCCTCCGCTGTATGTACTGTTCACGCAGTTCCTATTTTCTCCTCTGTAATCTGCTCCTACCCTTTTCTAAACATCTCAATTCCAGTTGTTTTATCTCTGTTACTATATTCACTACTTCTAGTATAGTTGGTTTAGATTTTGACATCCATTTTCTAGTAATTGCTTTTTTGGCAGCCACCATAATTAGACACAGCAGGCCTTACCATGACTAGGCAATTCTGATTCTGTATCACAGCTCAGAAAAATCATCTCCCTCTACCCACCAATCTGCTCACCCAGCATTCACCAACAGTGCATCTCACTGGGAATCCTTAAAGTTTGCCAACTCACCACACTCCCAGAAAATATGTTCCCATTTACCTCTTTCTTCCCAGTCACAACTTCAGCATCTGCTGTCTACCTGAGGAAAAATTCTCTGGAGTCTACTTAGAGTATAATAATATGTATGTAAACATTTCTGAAATCTTAAATCTTCTAGATTTTGTGTATATTTGAGAGATATACATATGTCCTCCCATTGTTTCTTTGTGAAATGCTTATCCAATCTCTCTTCTCAATCCTGTCTTACCAACTCAGATTGATTCTTATAGTTACCATGCAATATTTTATAAGCTCTAGTAATTACTCATTTTTAATGGCAGCTTCTGTACTAGATGCTACAAAAACCTCTACCAGTGTTGGTCTTTCATTTAGGACCCCCCCTATTTCTTTCTCTTTGCCTATACTCTGATATCAATCCTTGAAGGTAATCTCTAACCTGCAGTCCAAATAAATTCTTGCCATCTTCCCATGCGGTCATCTTTCCCCCTCTAGTTATTTGCTCCCAATACCTTGGTTCCTTTGCCAGTTTTCTCCAATAAATTCCAGTCCCCGCATGCCGGTTGTCTCGATCCCTAATTACAGTCATCCCTATCAGCAGAATCTCCTTTCTCCATTCCCATGTTGGCTTAGTTCTTAGGATACTTTCTCCTAATTTATAGATATAATATTCTGTATGATTATTGTTATTCTCCTTAAAGGCCTGCATCCAAAATCCCAGTCTCTCCTTGTTTCTTAAGCTTCCCCCGTTTCATCATCCATACAACAAAGCTTCCATTTTAACAGTTTTTGCATTATCTTTTGTTTAGTCTCTTCCCACATGTCATTAGCTCCACGCAAGAATCATTTTTAATCCATACTCCAAAATACTTAATTTTATCATGTCTCCATAAATACGGATATTGCTGAACCAATTCATATGTGGGTACATTTTACTGCTACTGCCTTTGTTTTAGCTTCATTAATTTTGTTTCCCAAAAAGATATGAAATTGTCTCAAAATGTTCCACAACACTGTAATGTCTCTTTCTGGTGTTGTCAGGTATAAAATAACATCATCTGCAAATACAACCAGCTTTTCCAGACTACCATACCACTTATATCCTGAGCCCCTTATCTTCTTTGCCAAATGTTCTAAATATAACACAAATAACAAAGGGGAAAAAGGACACCCCTGCCTGATACCTCTGTATAAGCAGAAATTATCAGAGAGGACCACATCCACTTTAATTTTCACCTCCAAACCCTCATATAGCCTCCTAATCAACCTTAATTTTTTTCAGAAAATGTAAATTCTTCCATGGCCCTGCTCATAAAGTCCCAGCCTGTCCTAGCAAATGCTTTGTCTGCATTAAGACCCACCATAACAGCATTTTATTACATTCGGGCTCCTTCTGGATCAATGTTCTGTTAATGATGTCAAATATTTGCCTTCCCTCCACAAAAAACAAACTGATCCATGTCTATCAATTTTGGCATTACTTTTGCCACTCTTTTAGCCATTATAGACATGAAAACACTATGATCATGGTTTAGTATTGAAATGGGCCTGTATGAAACTGGATTTGATGGATCTTTACCCTCTTTAGGTATTACACCTACCACTGCTTTCTTCCAGGATGCTGGTACTTCTTCTCTTAAAATACTGTTAAACAAAACATTCCAGATTTTTATCAGTTTTTTTCCCTCCTAGCTTCCAAACTTCCATAGGAATACTATCTAACCCTTGGAACTTTCCTGTAGACTGGTAATACATCACCAGTTTTCTCTCATCCTTGTCTCTGATTCTTCATATAGTTTCCTAACCACCCTGTTAATAAGTCCCAACTTACTCTGACGAATGCTTTCTCTACATCAAGACACACCAACAGCAGCAGTATTTTATAACATTCTGCTTCCCACTGGATTATCGCTGTTCAATTAATGTTGTTAAATGTTTGCCTCTCCTCCACAAAACCACACTGATCCATAACCATCACTTTTGGCAACACCTTTGCCATTCTCTTAGCTAACATACACATAAACATTTTATAATCATGGTTTAAAATTGCCATGGGTCTTTTAATCATGGTTTAAAATTGACATGGGTCTATGTGAAGCTGGGTCTGACAAGTCTTTACAATTTGTGGGTAACAGGGGCACCAAAGCTTTCTTCCAAAATGCCTGTTTCCTCTTCTTTTAAAATGCTACCTTTATCACTTTCTTCCCTCCTAACTTCCAAACAACCACAGAAATACCATCTGTTTGTGAAGCCTTCTCTGCAGATTGATTATACATAACTGTTCCCGGAGACTTCTCTGCAGATTGATTATACATGACTGTGCTTCTCTCCTTTCCTCCTATCTTAACTACTTCTTGTCAAGCCTGCTCTTCCTTTAACATTGGCATAATTCCATAAATATTTCCATTTGTGATTATTTCTTGGTTTCCACATTCCTCTACTTTATATAAATTTTCATAAAATTTTCAAAATATCTCTAATGCCTCTATAGGATCTCTGGTAATTTTTCTTGTCATAGAAGCCTTTCTACTTTCAGTTTCCTAAGTCATCATGCTAAACATTATTGTGCTCTAGAGTCGTCGTCAAAAAATAATTGATTAATGTCATTCTTTCTAAACTCATGCATACTATCCAAAATACTCCATTTTCCTTTAGCAATCTGCAGATCCTCCTCTTCTTGCTCTGTGAAAATTCTCTTATTCTAAAATACTGCCCGTCTAAATAATCCCCATTACTTCTTAACCATATCTTTCTCCCTCTTATTTCTACCCTATTTTTAAAGTTCATTTTCCTTTTAGGCTTAGTGATAATGATGGTGCTTTAAAGATATGACGGCAGATTTTTACATAGAGGTTACTCTCAGAATGAGACTGATCATACAGTTGATGAAGTGTTAATGCACAGAAATGATTCTGCAAGGCCTTATTTTTTGAATTCAGTTAATTATAATGCAGCTAGAAAGACTAATGTTGTTGTTAGTAATAAACTTAGAATGAATTTGGCATATTCTAATGATGTAAATCTCCTTTGTGATGTCATTGGGAAAAACTGGTCAATCCTGATGCTGAATGGCAAATACAGAGAACTTCTGTGTGATGGACGATTTTTGCTTAAATAATAGCCTGTCTTTGTAAAGAATATTATGTTATAAATTCTGTTGACCAACACTCCCTAAATCTGATAGGCTTGGCACTTTTGCTTGCAGGTCCTGTAGTATGGGTTCCAATTACAAGGTCAAAGACGCATTCGTTTGACTGCGTCTTGGTCGAACATAAAAGACTGAAAAGGCAAAATATTGAAGCGGCTTTTAAGCAAATTCTTTCCCTGGGAAAGAATTTGCTTGGCTGCTTTGTTACGTTGCCATTTTCGGCACTATAGTGCGATCTTGGAGTTGGTATATTTAAGTAGGGGGGTGTGGGGGCGAAGCCCCCCACTTAATGTAATGTTTTAAAGTGTTTTCTTTTTTTTTTTATTATTATTTTTTTTTTTGTTGGAACAGAGATTTTTTTTTTCCCTTGGGAAAAAATCGCTGTTCTGACAGCCTGACATTGTAAGCTTTCGCTTACATAGGGTCAGTTAATTGCCGTTCACTTTTTTAAGCGTTCGGTGATGTAATATAGACCTTATATTTGCAATACTTCAGCATTTATTCACTCTTTAATCATGTTTATAAATTTAATTTTTATGCTGACTGTAGTAGCACTTATTTAGTTTATTTAGCAATGTGTAAGATATGCAAAACTTTCTATGTTGGGAAAACGAATTGTGTGCTTAGAGAGCGTATTGGTGAGCATATGCATGATAAGAGAAGATGGAATATGAAGAATGCTTGATTCAAACATTTACATGTAGCAGGAAATAATCACTCATTTGTTTTTTTTTTATTTTTTTTTTTAGTAGTGCAATTGTTTATATAAATTGTAGGGGTGGGAATGTAAGGAATCACACTGAATGCAAATTGAGTTCAACTGGATTCATGAACTACAGGCTGATAAAGGTTTAGGTATAAATGAAGCTGTTCCTTTAAAGCCTATTTTAAGATCACATGCACTTGTTCATTCATTTATTTAACTGCTTGTAATTTTATCTCACTGATGGTCTTATGAAGTGCCATTTATGGTGTGAAAGTGCTTACTGTTTTTAACTCTGTTTTAATAAACTTGTCTATATCCATTCTGAAAAAATTTTGATTTTCCCTGATAACTCTCGGATAATTTCTACTACCCATTCCTTAAATTACTCTATTTCTAGTAGGCAAGTAGGACAATGCTAGTGTCTCATTTTTACTCCATACTCTGTATTTTTATATTAGTTTTTTTATGTGTCTAATCTGAAACAGTTACTAGATATGTGTCAAAGCTTTCAATTAAATTGCAAATGTGCCTGTGAAGTACAATTTCCTTCCAAACTAGCCCAGTTATTGTACCTTGGGGAATAATACGAAAATTATGTCCAAGTTATTACTACTGAATTTACATCTTTTGTTAAATTTTCCTTTCTATGTTCCCCCAATATACCCTTACTACTGCAAATAAAGTTCTAGTCACCACATATAAACAATACTCCCTGATGAAAGCCTATTTCCCCCATGATTTCTTCTCATCTCAGTTTGAATCTGTCACGTCAAAATTTTCTGCTTTAATTAAAACCCTCAAAAATATTTTCAACCCCCCATTCTCTAGTAGAACAAACACATAAATGAAGATTAACAATTGATATCTGCACCCACAGGTATTACCTAATCTAAACTTAAGGTTACTTACGAGGGATTGGTTAATGTTCCAGTTAACACCCATAGCTTCTTATAGCATACAGACCTTTTCTGCATCAGGCTTCTTTAACAGGACAACCTATCAGCTGATAAAATGCAGTATTAGAATGAATAAGGAGTGATTAACAAAATTACACATTTTTGTCTTTTCGGCTTTTCCCGGTTAGGGGTTGCCACAGCGGAACTCTGGTCCACTAGTGATTGGCAGTCAATTTTTTGATGGTGCCGAGTTGCCAGCCCGGCGCCCAACCTTCAACGAAGGCATGCCCATTCACGCATGTCTTTCGGAGGCCACTCGACTGCGGGGAGGACATGCAGACTCCACACAGAAGGCACTCCAGCCGAGAATTGAACAGGAGAACCTCGTGCTATGAGGCAACAACACTACCGCTGTACCACCGCGGCTCCAGACTATTAATCTTGGAAATCCTGCAGTAAGGAAATTAATCACCATTTGCCACTTATTGTACATATTTGTTTATAACTGAGAGAATTTATTTAACATTTGTTTATCGAGATGTCAGAAATAAGTAGAAACATAAAAGACAAAATAATAGTTTGGTGAAGCTTACAGCACAAACAATGCTCAGTTTAAAACAAACACAATAGTGCAATACGTGATGTTTTCATTCCTATCTTGAACAAGCAGTCCAGTAGAGGAAAAAGTGCAATTTAACTATACAACTACCTTTGTATAGTTACATATTGTTTCATCCTGCAATAGTAGCTTTAATGCCATCTTAAAATGTGCAATTGTAAGCAGTTACTACATCCATCCTCAGTCACGGAAATGTAAGCAGTTCTCAAGGTTGAAGATGGGTGTAGTACCGTATTTTAGGACCAATGATAGAAAATACCTTAATGACTGCGCTAGGATATGAAGTGGGATAACCAGAGAAGAGGAAGCACTACAACTTTATCTATGTGCTTTAGTTGTTACAGAGTTTTTTGCTTGACAAGGGTTTCAGCAAAGACCACATGTTCAGTTTTTCAAGCTTCTCTTGACCTGCTTTGACTTTAGACATGATGATATGTAATGAGGAGGCCAGTGGTAAACTTCTCTGCATGAAATCATTGTTGGGCGCTTGACCCTACCAGACCAGGCTGTCTTTTACAATTATTACTTTAGCAGATATGGATTTTTGAAGGAAAGGCCACAAATTTAACAACCCATACCTCCTCTCTAAGTACTGCTATGATACATAGCATCAGTTGCAAAGGTCTATATATGCCTATATTTACTAACTTTTATGCACAGACTTCAGTCAGAAATTTGGCTTGAACTTAAATGGCTAGTCAAGCAGTTTTAAAAAGATACGGCAGTAGTATTTTTTTTTGGGGGGGGGGTGATAGGCTCTCACAATAACCAGCAAACTTTGTTAAGGGTGGTTTATCCCTGGATACATTTTTTTGTATCTACAGATGCAGTCACCAGAAGGGAGGGGGGTTATTTTAATGGAAAAATCAAGATGCCCTTTGTGTCTGTCTAGCCTTTAGTAAGCTGATAATGAGCTACCAAGTAGAAGGCCTTGAGAGAAGTTGAGGGCTTTACTGTCTGCAGCCTGAATACAAACATCAATATGTTTGTTTCTTTGATTATTTTGTTCCCTGAAGTGTCCACTGGGTTGAGGCCCATTTTCAGTGGAGGCCCAAGGAGCAAAGCTTTCCACAAGCCAATGGTCACATAGGTATTCAGCATTGCTAAATGCAAGGTAGGAACACAAACAGTTCAACATACAACCCCATTTGCACATACAAACTATTATTATTATTCAAAATTAAGCTAAAACAGTTAGAAGGGAATGAGAAATATAAATAATATATAAATGGAGATATGGACATGGAGGAAAATGGACGGTGGAACAGTTTAAATGGAGTAAACATCTGATCTATGAACCATACATATATTTCCTCCATGTTATTTATCAACCATATATTCTTATGAAAGACAAAGTATACAAGCCATGTGGTTAATTAGCCATTTCCACTAGATACAACATGGAACTGATGTATACAAAGGCACGGTACTCAGGAGGACAACATGGAACTGAACAACATCATTGAGGCGGTTTGTATTGCTGTTAACCAGACCCTTACAAATAAATTCTGTATCACCTCTTCATATTACCATGTAAGCAAGTTTAATCTAACTGGTTGTCTTATGGTTTATACTAAGACAATTCTGCGTACGAAGTAATGTGACTTTTCCCTGGGACAGTCCTTACCTTTTATATGGACTGGCTAATGTGTCAAGTAACTCTCTCTTCCTTCTAACCTTTTGTCCTCTCTTACCTATCGTGCCTTGCACTTACATGATTTGGACAATCTACCCTTTGCCTACCTATATTCCTTTGGAGGAAGTGAAAACCAGAAAAAGTCAATGTGGGAAAACCAATAAATTGCTTCTCATTTCCTGTTGACATCACTGTCCCAAGTAAGTGGGTCCCTACATCTATTAGCTCTACCTATAGTCTGTTCATGCTTAGTTCTGTGAATTAACAGGACAGTCAACATTCAAGCAATACTTCTAAATGCCCACTTTTACTGGGGTGGGGAAATAAGACTGTCTTGCACCAGAGTGTTAGAAAAGGCTGAAGCACTGTGTTTGCCTGTGTTTTCTCACTGGTTTCTGGACTACTACTTCTTGCCCTATCATATTCACCTGTTGCTACTCAACTTAATCTTTATCATGCCATAATTCTCCAATCTTCTTGCTCTGCTCTTCTCAGGCAAAAGTGTCTTGGTTGTGATATGCTGGTTAGACCACTTTATGTGGGAGAAGGCATTATCCTCTGGTACCCGACTGCTATAACTGGTGCATTTTATTTTACCAACCATATATCCCTTATGTGGTATATCAGTCACAGAATCTTATAAAAAGGCAAAAGTTACACACAGATGTAATTGCATGGTTAGAGCAATATTTTTATTTAGCAAACTCAAACCAGTTAAATCATTCAAGCCAGTTCACATATGCAAAACACAGGATATTTTGGACACCAAGCAACTGAACTGTGCATTTTCCCTACATGTGAACCACCCTTTACAAAAACTCCATTCTGATCCTATCACAGACTTTAAGATCTTTCACAAAAATAGAACATCTCGATTTAAAGGAGGACCGCACCCGCGGACTCAAAAAACATGCTCATTTCATCATGTGTTGATGTTTCCTACATTTCAACACCACTCTGGGACTATTTACACTTTTTAAAATATTTTTTATACGTAATTTCAGAGTCTGACCACATGGGGTCAATTATCTTGAAATTATTTTCATTTTTACTCTTTTTCTAGGTATCCCGCAATGTAGTGTTTGTCTTTAAAGCATTACATCACACAGGCGTCTTTGTTCCAAACCTGCTGTTACTGCATTGATTTTACATGCATACACTGCTTTCTTTCAGTCAGTTTTAAAGGACAATGGGATTCTATTATTAAATGCCCAACTTCTCTGTCCTTTTTCTCCCTATTTACAGTCCCTGATATGAATAAACAACAATACAACATTTAAAATATTTTATATTGACCGTTCCTCTCCACTAGAACAGTACCTTACTGTACTGTGAGGGTTTCACTTTCAAAAAACTTTTATCCTGTTCTGGAAAAGCTTGCAGCAATCTCCAATTCATTGATGTCATCAAGGCCAATGAATACAGGTAATTTTCTGGCCAATTCCCTCCCCAAACTGACATCACCATGAACGTCCTAAAAATCCACCCATGCTGTGATGTCACAGCTCCCTGATTCTTCCCCGACCCATCCAGAAAGTAAAAGCTAAAACTAGGAAAAGGTGCATCAGTCAAGTGTCCTGCTGTGAGCTGTCAATCACAGCAGGTAACAACTCAAATTACCCTTAGCACTTTTACACCTAGGGAAGTTAGATGTGAAGGGGGAATGGAAAATGAGTCGAATTAGTACAATTAAGGCTGCACAAAAGACTTCAATTTAACCTTTCTGAAAAGCAGCAGCAGTAAAAGCACTTTGAAAGTATTTTCTGTGGCATTTGCACTGTTTGTATTTTAAGTAGTCACTGAAAGAAAAAAAATGGCGGTGCCCAGGAAAGCTGCAACTTTGTTAGCAGGGAAAATGCTTATTCCTGCTTCTTTTGCACAAAAAAAAAATCACTTTTCAGACGTTCTGATGTGGATACAATTACTTATACTAGAAGGAAATTACTGGAAATGAAATAGAACAAGCTGCTGGCTTGAATCTCTATTGTCTGCAGAGTACTTGGGGTCTACATCACTTGCAGAAATCCTGGATCTCTGCATTTTAAACAGGAATGCCACCAGAGTTCTTGACACTTCACAGGGATGTTTCTGGAATGCCCCAGAACAGCTACAAAAGAAAAAGATGTGAAAAAACTAGAAAGAGAAGCTGCTGAGATGGAGCTGCTGCTAAACGGAAGAGAACCCCCTCACAGGCCTGCGTTACCCTTTAGTACTACTTGCAAATGTCTGCTCACTGGATAATAAGATGGACTATCTGAAAGTGGAGCTCAGAAAAAATAAGGTGAGGGACATTTGTTTGTTTATTTTCTCTGAAACTTGGCTGCATAGTAACATTACTGACAATGCTGTGAACCTCGATGGGCTAACTCTCTTTAGAGCAGACAGATGTAAAGCACAGAGTGGTAAAGCTAAAGGTGGTGGTGTATGCATCTATGTTAATAACAGATGGTGCAAAGATTGTAAGCTGGTTCAATCAAACTGCTCCGAAGATCTTGAGATATTGACACTAAAATGCAGACCTTTCTATGTACCAAGGGAAATCAGTCGGATACATGTTACAGCAGTGTACATCCCCTCAAGTGCTAACACCACTGAAGCTCAAAATAAACTACACAATATTCCCTGTGAGCTACAAAGCAGAAACACAGAATTTGGATATGTGAAAGCAAGTGATTTCAACAGAGCTGAGCTTAAGGAGGTGCTACTTCATTTTTATCAGTCTGTGGATTTCCAGATTCAGGAACAGTTTGCATCCTACAGCTATGAGGCTTATTAACATGGACACCAACCATAATACCTGATACATTGAAGCCTCTTTTTCATTTAATCCTACTGCTCTGACCAATTACCACCAGTACTACTATTATGCAATATGATGGCTATACTGGGTCTCATCTAAGATTAACAAGTGCAATACGGAAACTAAACAGCTGCTATTCACTAGTCTTTATTTATTCTCTACCTTAATAGTGAAGGGGTTTGGTAGTGGGTACTTATTATTTATCATTGGATAATGGGTACTGAGTGTGTTTTTGTAATGTGAACTACCTCTTGCATGTCATACGTGTTATTTTCTTTCATATGTTATTCTTTGATACTGCTGTATCTATGTTATTTGCACTGAATTTCTCTCGTGAGCTGATATTTGTAATTTTGTTTAGGCTGTACTTGTGTGATCCTAAATGACAAAGTTTCTTGGAATCTTTTGAACAGCATGAAATGATACTTAAAACTAACTGACTAAAAGACAGCAGTGTATGCATTTAAAAATCAATGCAGTGACAGGAGCTTTAGGAAGAAAGAGGCCTGAGTGATGTAATTTTTTACAGACAAGCACTGAATTGTGGGATACCTAGAGGCAAACTAAACATTCAGGATCACTTCAAAATGCTAGATCCCATGAGGTCAGACTCAGAAATTATGTACAAAAATATTTAAAAACCTGTAAATGGTCCGAGAGTGGGGTTAAAAAGTAGGAAACACCAAACCATGATGAAATAAACATGTCTTTTTCAGTCTGTGGGTGCAGTTCTCCTTTAACTAACATTTCTTTCTGTTCAATGACTACTTAAAAAACCAACAGTGAAAGTCTCAAAGAACAGACTTTCAAAGTGCTTTTTACTGCAGTTTCTTTTTAGAATGGCTAATTTGCAGTCTTCTGTGATGCCTGAGTTGTAGTCCTTCAACTCATCTCCCCTCCTCCTTAACAGTTCACCTTCCTAGCTGTCAAAGCGATATAGGCAATTTGAGCTGTTTTGTTGCTGTGACTGATGGCTTACAGCAGGAAACTTGCTTCATGTACTGTTTCCTTGTTCTAGCTTTTTCCTAGTTACAGTGAGACGCTTATTTGTGCTGCACCATAGCTGCCTCCTATCCTGAAATTTTAATCCATGCTCCACAGTAATTGCAAACATATTGTTTGGCAAACCTTCCAACTTCCATTTTCAGGAATTCCTGTTAAACCCAAATCCTTAAGAAATTTTGACAACTAAGCTGTAAACATAGAAAAATATTTTTATTGGACTTACTTTAACCTTAAATTACTATTTAGAAATGAATGTTAATGCAAAAATGTACCACATACTTACTGAAATAAATACTTTACCCTTTTAAAAGTTGTGACAGACATGATTATAAGGCTGAACATTATGCAAAATCAAGGACATTTGCAATGTATGGTCTTTGGCATTTACCTCATACTGTAGTGTTATCTGTACTTGCTCCCTGTAACTTGTCACATGACTGTAGGACTTATCTGAATTTTTCGGAATGTATTTATTTTATTTGGCATTTGTTTACCAGTGAAGTCCATCTGATCCAGGAAGTGTCCATTTTCAACAGAAGCATACACAGAAAAGCTCCACAATAAAAAATCAGGAATAGATATTAAATCACAAAGTATCATGTTACAGTTCGATTTTCACAAATTATTATGCAGTGTCAGAATCCCTCTTTGGTTTTGATTCCACTCACTTCAGTTTTCCAAATAGTTGCTATGCACATTCTGTGCATTTCTCTATATAAATATACCCCAAATATCACTATTCACTATGCTTATTTAATTATGCTTTTACTTTTCCCTTCCCTTTTTAATTGCCGGAAACCACTACGGGCATTGTCACTTATTATAAAGAAAGGCTGTTATTACAAGGACATCAAGGTTACTATCCATGAATTAGATAATAGATGCCACTGCAATGACTGACTAGGGAAATACTAACTTGCTTGGATAGAATGCATTACTTAATGTTGTTCTCTGCCTCCAGCATGAAACAGACCCTACCTGTAATATATAGCAGTGTTCGATACTGCATTCAAAAATGCCCACTCTTGGGGGCGTGGCCATGAAGAACATTGAGTAGCAGCATTTCTCTTCAGCTCTATCTATTCAGACTTTCTATGACAGGAATTTTATGAAATAACTATCCCAACTGTGGATATGTTTTTATTTATCTTGATATAAAGAAGGATAGTACCTAAAAATGTTTTAGAAAAATATAATTTTTCCTGTCAAAACTTCTGTGATACTCTGATCTTCACCAGTTAAAAGCTGAGCTTCTCTAAAACAGCACATCAGGATACTACTTTAAAAAGGAAATACAATCTTTGCTAACTAATATACAAGAATTAACTAGCAAAACAGACAAAATGGACTTGAAACTGGATGATTTCAAAGAGAAATGTACACATCAAATGGACACTATTCATGAAGACCTAAAACAACAGAAAGAACAAATCTCTAAAATCCAAACAGCTTTCAATGATATGGATAAAAGAATTCAGGAAAGTGAAAATAATATTGAGTTTCTTTTAAAACAAAATACTCAAATGCAATCAAAGGTAGATGATCTTGAAAACAGATCTCGCCGCAATAATATAAGAATATTTGGATTACCTGATAATATAGAAGAGAATAACATGGAAAAGATTTTAACATCGTGATTGCCAGAAATTTTGGAACTTCCTGAAGCACTTTCCTATGGTAATGGAAGGGCACACAGGTCCATGGTCTCATCTAAAAACAGCAAAACTAGTTCCACTAAATCTGTGATAGTAAAATTCCTTTCATCACATAAGGAAATAGTACTAAAAACAGACTGGGCAAAATCACCCCTTAAGGTAAAAGACAACTTAGTACGCTACGATAATGATTACTCACCAGCAGTAATCTCCAAAAGAAAAGTCTTTTTGCCCTTAATAAAAGAACTTAGAAAGAACCAAATAAACTCCCATTTATTATTTCCAGCAAGGTTAAAATTCTTTCACCAGAATGCAACTAGAATTTTTGGGTACATGTCACTTGACCTAAAACCCATTTCACTAAGACCAAATCACCTAAAGTTCATTTCACCTAAAACTCATTTCACTGACAAGTAGTACAATAAGGCAATTAAAAGGTATATGTCCTTTTCACCACTGTAGTGCGATCCTGGTGTTAGAATATATATTAAGGGGGGGTGTGAGGGGTGTAGCCCCCACCTAGTTGTCTTTTACCAAATAATGTAAAACAAAACCAGACAGCATGAAACCAAAATAAATGGGGGGGGGCCTGAGCCCCCACACCCCCCTTAATATATATACCAACTCCAGGATCGCACTACAGTGGGGAAAAAGACATATACCTTTGACTTGCCTTATTGTACTACTGGTCGGTGAAATGAGTTCTTAGTGAAAAGAGTTTAAGTGAAATGGGTTTTAGGTGAATTGACACGTACCCAAGTTTTTGAGGACTTAGACACAGTTCTTTCTTTTGTTAAAACAAATATGCTTCTGGACAAACCTAAAGACATGGAATGGGCTACTGTTATCTTAAAGAGGTTGCCAGAGAATGGAACATGGAAAACCTCTGAATAAAAAAAGAAACTTAGAAAATAACTGTCATCAGAGTACTTGGCTATCGGCCCAAGGGCCTACGTAAACCTAGCCAACAAGGTTCCCTGGCTTACGCCACTCAAGAAAGTTATTTTCCTGTGCCACTGTCGAGCAGAGACACAGAAGTGATCCTCGGGGTGTATTTCCTATTTCCCATCCACTCATCAAGATTTTTCTTGAAGTATCTCTTCACTTACTTCCTTCTTACATGCAAGTGACCCAAAAATGTCTGGGGAGATGAAACTGGATAAACAGGTAAGAACTGTGAACTTATTTTGTTCACTGATATTTTATTACTACCTTTTTATAATGCTGCTGTTGCTGGTATAGTTTTATTTATTTATTTATTTTATTTATTTTATTTATTTTACATTTGTTAACCGGGAGAGTCCGACTGGATACATGTCCATTTTCAGCGGAGGCCCGGGGAGAAAAGCTCCAAGTACATAACAGACATATGAACATTGTTAATGCAAAAAAAGGAAGATAGTTGAGTTCTAAATACAATATAAAGATACATCACATCTTGGGAAAAAAAAAACAGCAGCAGCATATAAAAAAAACATAGGTTAGTTACAAAGGCGAGGCGCCTTGTTAAAATGCGGTTAAGGATAGTGAGGTAAGAGAAGGGTAAATGATAGTGGTTAATCAGGTTTGGAACAGGGACATTGCCAGAGAGTATTGAGATGGGGTTTAAGCTTTTTTTTGAATTGTAGGAGTGAGGGTTCTGAGGTGAGCATGGTCGGTAGGGAGTTCCACATTTTACCTACAAAGTTTGAGAATAGAGAATCCCCAGCAGAATTATTGGCTTTGGTAGTTTGAGCTAAGATCTTATTGGAGGAGTGTAAAGATTGCAGGTTAATATAGGGGTGAATGATGTTTTTCAGAGCTGGTGTTTTCTCTGGGTGATACAGTATCTGGTGAGCCGTTTTCAGTTGGTTGAAATGGAGTTGGCTGGAAAACTCTAACCACCCTAGTTGCTTCAAGTTAGTGCAGTGGTGCGTTCTAAAGGTGGAATTTGTGGCAAATCTAGCTATGTGATTGTAACAAGAAGTAAGTTTGTTAAGGGTTGTCTTGTTTAGGTTTGTAAAGAGGGGGGAGGCATAGAAAAGAGTTGATAGTAGGTGTGTGCTGGCAATTGTAATTTTAGCGTGAGGAGTGAGAAAGTGTTTTACTTTATAGAGAGAGCCAAGCTTTTTATTGACGGTTTTGATGGTAAGATTGAAATGGGTGTCAAATTTAAGGGAGTTATAAATGGTAACACCTAATAGCTTAGTGTGAGCTTCTGGTGATATAGTGATTCCATTGGAGGATGTAATAGAAAAGGTGGGGGGAAGAGTCTTGTTAGTGGGTGAGAAAGTAAGTAGTTTTGTTTTGTTGGGGTTGAGAACTAGTTGTCGACTTGAGAACCAGTTTTCTATTAGGTTGAAGGTGTCTTGGGTTGAAGCAGTGAGGTCTGCCAGGTTGGAGGCAGTGCTGATGATAGTCGAATCATCTGCATATTGAATGCATGTGGCATGGGGGGTGATTGTGGGCAGGTCATTAACAAAGATGGTGAAGAGAAGAGGGCCAAGAATAGATCCTTGGGGAACTCCAAATGTAACAGGTAGGCATGTAGATAATTTGTCCTGCCATAGAACAGCCTGTTGCCTATTGGACAGGTAGGATTGGAACCATTTCAGCGTGGAATTGCTGAGTGATAGTTTTTAATGTATGGAGGAGTTGAATGTGGTTCACCATATCAAAGGCCTTGGAGAGGTCTAAGAAAAGAGCAGATGATAGTTTATTATTGTTTCTGAAGTTATTGATGGTATTAGAAAAGGATAGTAGGGCTGATGTGGTACTGTGATTTGGCCTGAAGCCATGTTGGGAGTTAGCTAGAATTTTATTTTTGGTGAGGTATTCCATCAGTTGTTTGTGGACACACTTTTCCATAATTTTGGCCAGGGGTGAGAGTATAGCTATAGGTCTGTAGTTGGTTAGCTCTAGTGAGCTACCACCTTTATGGAGAGGAATAATGTGGGACATTTTCCATATGGAGGGGATGAAGGCTTCTGACAAGGTACGGTTTATGATTATGGAGACGGGATAGGAAATGGCCTAAGCTGCTTTTTGCAGAAACTCAGCTGGGAGAAGGTCAGCTGCTAGCTTAGTGGTTTTTAGTTTTTTAAGAAGAGATGTTATAAAGGATATGGGTACTGGATCAAGGTAAATAGATGATCTGATGTAGTTGTAGTATTCTGCTGGCCTGGGTAGTGGAGTGGGCTGGTTGTTTGTTTGAATTGTGTGGCCAGGGAGATTGTATAGTTTCTGTGAAGAAACTATTGAATGTGTTAGCAATGTTTACAGGGCACTGTTGTTTGCAAGTTGTTGGAGTGGGGGTGGTTGCCTGGCCTGGGTGCAGGAGCTTGTTTAAGCCTGCCCAGAATTTTTGTGGATTATTAAGGTGTTTGTGTTGGAGGTGGAGGAAGAAGTTTTTTTTATCATTTAAGATCATTCTTTTAGTTTCATTTCTAAGTTGCCGGAAGGTTTGGTGGGAGTGTGGGTCTTTAGAGGTACGCCATGTGACCCACATCTTGTTTCTAGATATTCGGTTTATTTATTTATAATTTATATTCGGTTACTGCATTATACTTTTAAGAGATTAATAGTATATTTTCTCATTGTACATGTAATTAAATAAAAGTGGTTGAATGTTGTGTTTATTATAATGATCAGTTGTTTAATGTAATTGATTTTAGCTACAATAGTTTATTTTCTCACCGTATATGTAGTTAAATAAAGTGTTTGGTTGAATGTTGTGTTTATGATAATGATTAGTAGTTTTTTTTTAATGATTTTAGCTATATTTCTTAGTGCTTATAGATCTGATGATTTTCTTTGTTTTATTATACAATCCGGTTTGTGAATTGTAAATGTAGTCTTATGAGGTGATATTTTCGAGGTGGTTATGCTGTGTAGTACTGGGACTGGTCATCTTATTTTGATGTTGAATGCTATTAATAGTTTCCTTCCTTTGGTGGTTTGGTGGTGTTTGCTTGGTTTTGTGTACTCCTTTGCCAGCTTTCTGTCTATGCTTGTACATATTAGATAAATGAAAATAATGTTTTTTTGGCTTGATTTCATTAAATCTAAAGGCTTTGCTTTGTTTGTGGTTGTTTTGTAAAGCTTCAGATGTTGCTATGGCAACATTCGGTTTTGGGACTGCTTTGCTGTCATTTTATCAGATAGCAGTTATACTGGAACGTTTAAATGCTCAGGAAGCATACAGCAAATGCTTACATGTCCGTGAATGGCAAGGTTTAAGAAATTTTATTTCAAATGAATGGGACAATTATAAAACAGTATGTCAACTTGTTGTTTTACTTTGTGTAAACTGTGCAAGGTAATTTTCTTTTAACTGTTTATTATTTTAAAGCATATTCAATCCATTTAGGCTCTCGTTTCAAAACATAAGGAATATGGTTGAAAGTTACTGCATGTATTCAATCCACAATATTTCCTATCTTGTGAATTATAGGCTAGGTTAATTTGATAATACATTGTTGGTTTACAGAAAAATGTAATCTTCTAAAAAAACAAAGTAGGAAAGGCTCCTGAATATTACACTAGCAGCTAGAAATATAAAGGTTTTAACAAGGTAATGGCAAATTAACATTCTTTACTGCAGTATGACTACTAATAGTAGATAATTTGTAATACTTTAGTGAGGTACTGTTCTTAGTGCTACAACTTACATGTACCTTTTGGTTACAGACATTTTATTTATCAGCACTCATATTACCATCTGTTTAAAAACATGCTAGTCAGCAGTGCAATAGGTTTTTGATATCAGTATATATACCCTTCACATACATAATAGAATAATCATTGCTCATTGAGTCTGATACCTCATGCTTAGTTTCAGAACAAGACAAATTATATACATCATTTTACCACCAATTTGACAACTGCAGTTGTTGAAACCAATATTCCTGGCTTGTAATTATAGGAATTATGTATAAAACACTATTTATCAAATCCAAATAAAGTTGCTCTGACATGAACATATTTATACATGTTTAAAAACAGTATTTTTTAACTTACAGATGATGATAATTTTCATGAGGGAAAGAGAGACTTGTTATGTGTATATATGGTAAGTAGGGTATATTATAGTTTAATGACGGTACTAAAAATATAGCAGAGGAAGGGGTAATTAATCATAATTATCACCAGTAAGTTAATTACAATACGTTTACCCTGCAAATTCCTTTTTGCTTCCAGGAACAGCAAGCTTGTCATTTGTATAGTTTTAATTAGATTTTCAGTTATTAAATGTATTTAACAGATCATTATCATTTCTATCCTAGTTCATTTGGGCAAGTTCTGAGTGCAGACATATTTTATGGGCAATATATATATATTCAAATAGTCAGCAAATGTTTTGATGATGAGAATAAATCAATACAGCTGGTAAGAACATACTTACATATGGGGTACAGTCTTAAACTTTACACAGGCACTCCAAATTCCAGGAGCTGAATATAGTAACCTCAGCCATAGTACTGCCAAAGCAACTACATGTTTTTACTATTTGCACCCTGAATAGTTGCATTTTAAAATTATGTTGTCATAAAATAGTTACACTTCCCATCAATTAAATAGTAGTCATGAATCACTATATCTTTCATGATGTAGCTAAAGGGAGTAATCTTAATGCAGTGAAGTGAATTTCATACAATTATCTAACACGAGTTAACATACAAAGGTTTTTCTGTGCTGTACTGACTCGTGGTACCGAACTCTAATTTGTATTATTTTTTGGGTACATGATGTGTTATATATATGACATAAATATAACTCTGGTGCACACAACTGACTATATTTCATTAGCAGTCACACTGATATTTGCTAATATGTCAACATTTAAGTGTTAGATGTGGTTGTAATAGTTATTATCAAAACTTTAAGTGAAAAAAAGAAAAGAAGTATATGTTATAGGAAGTTTACTTGCTTTTTCAACTAATGGTTTTATAATACTTACTTAGCAAATAGATTTCAGCATCTGAAATGTTTTGTATATATTCACATATTCAGTTTTGATGAGTTTATTATTTTAAATGATATTATTCTTATTAGTTATTAGAATGTAGTAATGGTTTATATTTATACTCTGGTTATTATTCTAAGATAATAACATTATTTTTTGTAGAATCTCTAGTTAAGTAAGTGACGTTATGACCTGTTGTATATATTTTTCTTTTTTAATTGCATTGTTCATTATGATAATTTTCTCCTATAAATGATTACAAAAAGTACATTTTTAAAGAAAATTCATTATTAGAGATTTGTTAGTCTTATACCTTACAAAGTGATTATTATATGATTATTTTATATACTATTAACATGAACAGAAGCTAAAATTGTTAATTCAGAGTAAATATTTCTCAGACAGAAGCTGATTAGATGTTGCTACTGAATAGAGGGTTAATGTGAGTGATCACATGTCACTCGAATTAGGAGTATTAAGCTCCAGAAGAGTTAGGGGTGGTTATAAAGTTAAGTTATAAAAGTTTACTATTAGCTTTCTTGACATTTTCCATAATTCTTAAAAGAGTAATTCTCATATATTCACTTTTTTCAATGTTTCCACATTACTTTAAAAATAATGTATCTCTAGGGATTCCTTCCATTTACATTAATAATCTATAGTTTTGGTCAAATATTTCTTTCAACATCATAATATTGATTTCACTGAAGAGCATTTCAATTAACCTTAAGGGATTAAATAATCCAAATATGAGGGGAAGTTTCTTTAAATATCTCAAACTATATAAAGTTCAATTAATATTCTTAGAGTGACTTAGATTTTACTTGTTTACTGGAATTATCATTGTAATTCAGAATTTGAACATGGATTTGCATGTACTTTGAAATTATTTTTGTAATCTGTATATATAAATGTATTGATTTGTTTGTTTTGGAGCTTTTCTTCCCGGGCCTCCACTGAAAACGGGCCCAATAGCCCAGTGGACTTCCCCGGTAATGAAACTGAAATAAATAAATAATATTCTTACAAGAAACCCATTTGAAAACAGAGGATTGTTTAGATTAGATGCTAAATCATATTCAGTGTTAGCTAGTTCAGAACATTTTCAAAAGAAGAAAGGAGTAGCCATCTTATGGAACAACTCATTACCTAAACCAAAAAATATTAATACTTATAAAGATAATAAAGGAATGTTTTGCCTTGCTACTGTTGAGTTTAATAACAAAACATATACCTTAGTAAATCTGTACTGGATTCCAGGAATAGGCACTGATACGATAAAACAACATTTTGATCATATAGTACAACTTTCTAAGGGATATATAATATTAGTTGGTGATTTAATTGTATTTTAGACAATAAAGAATCAACATCACATAATAAAAGAAGAATTACAGCTTCAGCCAAATTGTTGAAAGATTTTTCGGAAACTTATTTCTTGAAAGATATACATACCTCTGCTGATTCTGATTCCATAGCTTATACTTTTTTTTCAAATAGACATAATACGCATTCAAAGATAGACAGAGTCTTGTTTTTGAATGATTGAGTAGATTCTTTAATTAATACTAAGGTGATTACATGCCCATTATCTGATCACAATTCACTAATCTTTGAATTTTTAATTACCCCAACCCGTAATGTTCAAATAAGTAGACGGGTTGGGGTAATTAAAAATTCAAAGATTATTGAATTGTGATCAGATAATGGGCATGTAATCAACTTAGTATTAATTAAAGAATCATTCGAAAACAAGACTCTGTGTATCTTTGAATGTGTATTATGTCGATTTGAAAAAAAATTATAAGCTAAGGAATCAGAATCAGCAAAGATACGTAGAATACCTGCCTATATAACTAAATTGAAAGATTTTAAAGATTTTACAACATCAGAAATTCAGAATTTTATTGAACAAAACAATATAAATCCAAATGAAAAAGTCTGTTGGAGTGAATGCTCAGCGGAAGACAGCAACAACAAAATAAAATCAAACAGATAAACGCTGAGCAAAACAATGAAGGGTAACAGTGATACTTCCAACGGCTCAAAAAACGTAAAGGCATCAACAAATATTCTTCTAGTGAAGTAAAGATGTCAAAGCACTTAAAAAAACAGGTTTATTATGACATAAAAGGTAAGCGCTTTCGCAAACGTAGCTTCTTCAGACCTTGTTATAAAAATCCCTTAAGCCAAATGGTTTAAATACACAAAAAAGCGCCAAAACTACAGACATTCCTTAAAGGAAAACAGTCTACATAAAACACAAGTGAGGACATAAAAACATGTAACATGTACTAAAACTTCTAAAAGCATATATAACTCATACTGCCACTGAGTCAAATACATAAATAAAAATGAAAATAAAAATCAGTACATATGCTGAAACATCATCTCTGATGTCCTAGTCTCCTGGACTTCAGGAGTGGGCGTAAAGGAACTTTACCGTTTAGCCCTGGTGATACATCAGCTCTAAATTTAATGATCCAGTTGATCTCCCTAACTTCCGTGTGATTCTCAATGTCTCCCCTCCTGTGTGTGGTTGAGATCTGTTCTAAGACCCTAAACTTGAATTGATGATCTATACCCCTCTCATGTGTATGCTTGGCCAAGGCATTGTAGAGATGACCCTTCCTAATGTGATACACATGTTCACGTATTCGGTCTCTCAATACCCGGTTCGTCTTTCCTACGTAATAGGCGGGACACAAGGTGCAGGACGCTAGGTACACCACATCTTTTGACATGCAACTGCCCCTGACCCGAATGTAGTAGGTGCCAAGTCCATATGGGTAGATGAAAACGGGATCAGACTGAATGTAGGAGCAAAAGTTGCATCTATGACAAGGAACCATAAAGGGGCCCTGTGTGGGAAGACCAGGAATTGCACCCTGGGATAGCAAAGCAAGTTCTTAAGGTTCTTCTTGTTGCGGTAGACAAACCTTGGTCTATCACCAACTATGCTCTTAATGGTGGAATCTACTGATAGTACATGCCAGTGCTTGATGTAAACATCTTTAATTGTACCAATATCCCTAGTATAGTAGACAGGAAACATCACATTGTTATGTGGAAGCAAGTGACCTTGACCACATTGTGTATTCCCATCTGCTGAGTATACTCCCAATGCCCCTGCAGAGAAATAGGGTTTAGCTCTATCATTCCTAAGATCGATAATGCATCCCATCCCTTTGGTCAAATCCATATTGCTATAGCCTCGCTCTGTAAATTTCTTGCTCAACTCATCAAGTTCAATCTGTAAACTAGAGTCATTGGGTGTATACCTAGATGCCCGCATAGATTGCCCTCGCATGATGTTGTTGTAGACAAAGCCTGGGTGCATACTAGAGCGGTGCAACAATGTGTTCCTATGGCAAGATTTACGGTAAAGACCTGTGTTCACAAGACCTCCAGGTAACGTCTCTACATATACATCCAAGAATGGGATGGTAATGGAAGACCATTCCATAGTAAATTTTAAAAAATCTATGGAGTTGTTCACTTGTATGAAAAAACGTTCCAACTGAGCGGGTGTGCCCTTCCAAACAAGGAAAAGGTCATCTGCCATCCAGGAGACTAGGACATCAGAGATGATGTTTCAGCATATGTACTGATTTTTATTTTCATTTTTATTTATGTATTTGACTCAGTGGCAGTATGAGTTATATATGCTTTTAGTAGTTTTAGTACATGTTACATGTTTTTATGTCCTCACTTGTGTTTTATGTAGACTGTTTTCCTTTAAGGAATGTCTGTAGTTTTGGCGCTTTTTTGTGTATTTAAACCATTTGGCTTAAGGGATTTTTATAACAAGGTCTGAAGAAGCTACGTTTGCGAAAGCGCTTACCTTTTATGTCATAATAAACCTGTTTTTTTAAGTGCTTTGACATCTTTACTTCACTAGAAGAATATTTGTTGATGCCTTTACGTTTTTTGAGCCGTTGGAAGTATCACTGTTACCCTTCATTGTTTTGCTCAGCGTTTATCTGTTTGATTTTATTTCGTTGTTGCTGTCTTCCGCTGAGCATTCACTCCAACAGACTTTTTCATTTGGATATTATTGTAGCTTTTACAGTCAGGTTGGAGGCATGATTGGAGGGGAACAATCATCGATTGAATTACCGTATGTCATACCGAAGAACAAGGAAACTGGTCTGAGGTCATGTCCGGTCTCAGACCATCTGATAGACTGCCTGAGAGTTGTAAGGAATCCGTTGGCGTCGTTTGGTTTACAGGAAGAAAGTTCGGATGCCTCAAGGGAGTTGGTTTTTGATCGCGAAAGCTTACACTTGGAGATTGAGAGACTTGAGCAGGATTTATTCAAACTTAAGCGTATGCAGACGCAGAGGCTGCACTTCGAGGTCTGCATTGAGCGTCGGCTTGTACCTAGAGGACTCAGGGTGCTAAAGATGCCGACCACCGGTACGCTTTATCCGGACTTGCTATTCGATTGGCAGCAGCTTAACATTGAGGTAAGCCTCAATTACATGAGGTTGATGAACGATTTTTTTCTTCCTTTGGAAGAAGCACTTAGAGAAGACATTAAGAAGGTGCAGATGAGTATTTTTGCTAAGTATCCTGTCTCTGTGGCCGACAATGCCCTTAACTTAATGTTGGACAATGTTTCGTTATATGAGCGACGCCTTTTCAATCAGAAAAGAGCGAAGCTCCAAAGGGATTGTTGCGATTTTCGAAATGGCCACATTTTCACCTGGCCTAGGAGTAATGTGAACGTTGACAATGCTAATAGAGTACGAGTTAATAATGTTGGTCCCACTAATGTAACTGGGACTGTTGATAGACCTGTCATTGACATTGCTTCAGAGAATGACACAGATGATACTTTTGTGATGTGTTCAGAGAATGTTAATACAGTCACTACTGATGTTCAGGTCACTAATGATTCTGTCAATGTGCATTCAGATACAGTTACTACTAATGTTCAGGGCACTGATGGTTTTGTCAATGTGAATTCAGACAGGGACTTGAATGTAGCTGCAGTTGTTAATAGAGACACTATGAGCACACAGTCAGATGGTAATGAGAAGGTAGAGACTCCTTGCTCTGAACCAGTTGTTCGGAGAAAGACCATGACCTCTAGAGTGAGTAGAGTTAGTGATGACATTAGCCATGAGCATAATAATGCCTTGCCGGCATTGAATTCTGTGCAGCCCTCTAGTAATAGGCACCCTTTTCCCATCAGGACTTTCAACAACGAGGAGAAGGCACATTTCAACAACAGGGGGCGACACAAAAGGAAATTATCTCCAGAGAAGCTTCCCAACCGGAGCATCAAGAAAATGTGGGAAGGGAGGAAGTAGGTCTGGTTTTCAATTTATCTGGTCATGAGCTAAGTTGTCATGAAATACAAGTACTCTCCAGAGGTCTCAATTTCATTCCCACCATGTACAGCAAACATGAGGAGACATTGAGAGATTTTAAACTGTTTATTAGGAACCTGTCACTGAGAATTTTTTTTAAGGATTCAGGAACCTCTGGTTGTCATACGAGCTTTAAGAAGCCGAGCACATTTATTCCACCCATACATCCACTGGTTGCTGCTTACAGTAAACTAGTAGAAGATTACATTTATAGGATGGATATGAGGCACAGTAGGGGCAAGAAGAATAGGTACAATCTTAATTTCCAACAGCGTGAAGCCCTGGACTCTCTTCGGAATAACAGCAATATTGTTATTCGCCCTGCGGACAAAGGGGGAGGGGTGGTTGTATTTGATACAGCCAGGTACCGAGATGACATGATACAGATGTTAGCAGACGAGAGGTTCTACCAACCCATCACTGAGACTGGAGTGGACGCTATCATTAATAGGGTACAATCTACCCTTTCTGAGCTTCTGAGGAATGAAGTTATAGATCAAGTTTTGTATGAGTTTTTACATGTTGTACATCCACTTCTACCGGTGATTCAGGGTCTCCCTAAGATTCACAAGGATTCGGTCTTCCCCCCTATGAGACCGATAGTTGCAGGTAGAGGGTGGTCTACGGAACCCTTATCCATCTTTGTAGAAGCCCAATTGAGACCGCTGGTGGAGGCCAATAATTTCATTCTTAGAGATACTAAGCAGTTTTTGTTGGATTTGTACCAATATGTCAACTCCTGTGATAGTGTTCAGGACTTCCTATGGGTAACGATGGACGTTCAGTCTTTATTCACCGTTATACCCAATGTGGGAGGTTTGGAGATGATCGGTGCATACCTGAGGAGATCTACTCTGCCCACTGACCAAGATGTTGATCTGATCCTAATGCTATTGGGATTGATCTTGGAATCTAATGTTTTCTGTTTCCAAGATATGATGTTCCTACAGCGGGATGGCGTGGCTATGGGCACTTCTTGTGCCAATAGCTACGCCAACCTAGTCATGGCAGAATGGGAGCATTGTCATCTTTTTCAGAATGATTTATACAAGGAATTTGTGCCTTTTTATAGGCGTTTCGTAGATGACCTTTTCCTTGTTTGGAAGGGCACACCCGCTCAGTTGGAACGTTTTTTCATACAAGTGAACAACTCCATAGATTTTTTAAAATTTACTATGGAATGGTCTTCCATTACCATCCCATTCTTGGATGTATATGTAGAGAAGTTACCTGGAGGTCTTGTGAACACAGGTCTTTACCGTAAATCTTGCCATAGGAACACATTGTTGCACCGCTCTAGTATGCACCCAGGCTTTGTCTACAACAACATCGTGCGAGGGCAATCTATGCGGGCATCTAGGTACACACCCAATGACTCTAGTTTACAGATTGAACTTGATGAGTTGAGCAAGAAATTTACAGAGCGAGGCTATAGCAATATGGATTTGACCAAAGGGATGGGATGCATTATCGATCTTAGGAATGATAGAGCTAAACCCTATTTCTCTGCAGGGGCATTGGGAGTATACTCAGCAGATGGGAATACACAATGTGGTCAAGGTCACTTGCTTCCACATAACAATGTGATGTTTCCGGTCTACTATACTAGGGATATTGGTACAATTAAAGATGTTTACATCAAGCACTGGCATGTACTATCAGTAGATTCCACCATTAAGAGCATAGTTGGTGATAGACCAAGGTTTGTCTACCGCAACAAGAAGAACCTTAAGAACTTGCTTTGCTATCCCAGGGTGCAATTCCCTGGTCTTCCCACACAGGGCCCCTTTATGGTTCCTTGTCATAGATGCAACTTTTGCTCCTACATTCAGTCTGATCCCGTTTTCATCTACCCATATGGACTTGGCACCTACTACATTCGGATCAGGGGCAGTTGCATGTCAAAAGATGTGGTGTACCTAGCGTCCTGCACCTTGTGTCCCGCCTATTACGTAGGAAAGACGAACCGGGTATTGAGAGACCGAATACGTGAACATGTGTATCACATTAGGAAGGGTCATCTCTACAATGCCTTGGCCAAGCATACACATGAGAGGGGTATAGATCATCAATTCAAGTTTAGGGTCTTAGAACAGATCTCAACCACACACAGGAGGGGAGACATTGAGAATCACACGGAAGTTAGGGAGATCAACTGGATCATTAAATTTAGAGCTGATGTATCACCAGGGCTAAACGGTAAAGTTCCTTTACGCCCACTCCTGAAGTCCAGGAGACTAGGACATCAGAGATGATGTTTCAGCATATGTACTGATTTTTATTTTCATTTTTATTTATGTATTTGACTCAGTGGCAGTATGAGTTATATATGCTTTTAGAAGTTTTAGTACATGTTACATGTTTTTATGTCCTCACTTGTGTTTTATGTAGACTGTTTTCCTTTAAGGAATGTCTGTAGTTTTGGCGCTTTTTTGTGTATTTAAACCATTTGGCTTAAGGGATTTTTATAACAAGGTCTGAAGAAGCTACGTTTGCGAAAGCGCTTACCTTTTATGTCATAATAAACCTGTTTTTTTAAGTGCTTTGACATCTTTACTTCACTAGAAGAATATTTGTTGATGCCTTTACGTTTTTTGAGCCGTTGGAAGTATCACTGTTACCCTTCATTGTTTTGCTCAGCGTTTATCTGTTTGATTTTAAAACAATATAAATGATATTTCTGGAATTTTTGTATGGGATGCTTTAAAAGCTTACCTCTATGGCAGAATTATAAATTGGTATAACAAAAAAAGGAAAAGGTGGGATGAATAGTTAATAGAAATACAAAATAAGATAAAGTCTTTGAAACTTATCCAAGAAAAATATATTAATACAAATTATATAAAAAAGAAATAAATTATTTGAATACTAAGTATATGGAAATACTGAGCCATAAAACTATGATTAGTTTAGAAAAATTTAAAGTCTTAAAATTCTCTACTAATCCTAGATTTCTGAATTTATTAGCTAATAAAATTAAAGAATAAACAAATTCAATCATATAAATGAAATATTTTCCCCTAAAAAGAAAAAGTCTCAGGTATACAAAATATCTTAATTGAATTCACAGAATTTTTTACAAACATTAATCAACAATCCAATATAATAGATTCTAACCAAGAAATCAAATCTTTCATTAATAAATGTACAAAAAAAAGTGAACAAGTTACGATTATTGACAGACTCATCTTTTTTAAAGATATTCAATCCCAGATTGCTAAATTAAAACTAAATAAAGCATCAGGAAATTATGGTATCATCCCAGAGGTTTATAAGCTATTACCAGTTAATGCCTTAAAACTGCTTCATAAAGTTTACAATATTTCCCAAAATAACAACTGAATACCTCCATCATGGAAATATACTTTTATCTCCCCAATCCTCAAAACTGATAAGGACCCTGTTACATGCTCATCCAATAGACCTATCCCCTTATTAAACGTTGATTACAAAATGTTTATGTCAATTTTTGCAGATAGACTAACATTTTTTGCCCACATTAGTCGATGAAGATCAAACACAATTTATAGTAAACCGAAATTCTTATGACAATATCAAAATAATTCTGTCCTTAATTGATTCTTATGACAATATCAAAAGAATTCTGTCCTTAATTGAATCAGTTAAATACTTAAACAACTTAACATTAATTAGTCTGTACATAAACTGCGCTTTCGATTCAGTCACTTGGGAGTCTTATTTATACTTTTAGAGGAATTAAATTTCTCTAGTAGTTTGATAAATCTAATTACAAATTTATATCAAGGTAGCCAAGCATACATTAAAATAGGTACAAATATATCCCCAAATATGCCAATAATTAAAGGAACAAAGCATAGGTGCCCTTTATCTCCTTTACTATTTACATTGATTATGGAACTCTGGGCTAATTTGATAAGATATGATGAAAACATTGAAGGATATAGGTTGAGTCCTAATGATGTCTCCAAAATACAAATGTTTGCAGACAACATACTCATTACATTAGGTGGTAATAATGCATCTATTCACGCTCTTTTTAAAGATGCTGAATATTTTCAAAAAAGTCAGGTTTAACCTTTATAATACAACTAAAATCTTGACAACTGGCCCTAAAAAATTAGAATTACTGGATGTCTATAAAAAATACCAAGCACAGTCTGATGAACTGCTTTATCTAGGCATTGTAATTGCTAACATCAAAGATATCACTAAAATCAAATACAATAAAAGCTTACTGGCAACAGGAAATCTCATTAAAAATGGAATAAAATTCAATTTTCTATGGATGAAAAACTTTTAATTATTAAAATGATTCTATTACCTAAAATTCTTTATATTATCCAATCAATTTCTTTACCCACGCCTAGTTTACTAATTAAGAAATGTAATTCTATGATACATAAATTTTTATGGTTCCCTATTAGACCTAGCCTTATTTTATCACATGAAAAATTGGGAAAATGGAGGTATAGCTTTGCCTAATTTAGAAATCTACTCAATCTTTACAATGGCTAAATTTATTTCTCTTCTTATAGATATCAAATATACCGCTAAGTGGAAGAACATTCTAGAAATATTAATGAGTAATGCAATAAATAATAATAAATCACAGAAATTAATGCTGTTTGGATCTTAAAGGATTATTTTTCAACTTATTCTTCTCAGAATTTTAGAACAAATTATATAATTCTTCTTTTGAGATCATTTAGAAACTATTTATATAAATTCAATTTGTACAAATACCGGCTATTTCTCCTATTTCCTATAGCTTACACGCAAGGTGCTATATTTTCTTCTGATTTTACAAAAATGTATTCTTTTCAACAAAACAAATTATATTTTGGTCCCAAATTATATCTAAATGACATCTAATAATGATCTGAAATCCATTAACTTACTGAAGAATGAATATGATTTTGAAGCAACATCCTGGTTGGATCTACATAAAAGTAGGAAATATGTATCTAATAAACTTGATTCTATGACTTTATCAACTAAAAGTTCAGTACCTAAATTAATTCAGTAAATGGTGTTGTCTATAAATCATAAATCACCAACTAAGAATATTTTACCTCACTTATATAAAGCAATTAAACTAGATCTAGATAATATATCAGATTATTGGAATTATTTCTCCTTTATTAATCATCCCGCAACAGATAAAGACAAATCACATATATTACAATCAGCTAGTGTAATCACTTCTTCACTAAGATGGAAAAATTTTACATGGCAATATTTGCATAGATCTTTTATCACCCCACTTTCTCTAAATAAATTTAATAAGAAAAATGTTAACTGCTGGAGGTGTAACAATGTAGTTAATACTGTTTGGGCCCATATGATATATGACTACAGAATTAAATAATTGCTGGAAGGACATTAATCACTTTTTACAAGCAATTTTCACAGATAAATATTTACTCTCAAAATCACTAATATTTTTTAACAATCCCGTTCCAAACTGTACTACACAAATTAATCAGCCTCTGCTCTGGGCTATTTTATCAGTAGTCAGGAAAACGGTTACAAGAAACTGGAAGTCTAAATCTTCTCCCTCAGTAAATGAGTTCAAAAATAAACTTTTTGAAGTATGTAATTTAGAGAAATTGACCAAAAGAGCAAGATCCTTTAGGAATACTATTGTAAGCAATATGTGGAAGAAATTATATGATTTGTTAGATAAATAATTTAATAGTAATGAAACGATATTTATAAGAATTTTCAATTTGTTAACTTGTATTTGTGGAAAGTGTCACTGTATATATATTTAAATGTGTTTTTTTTTCTTCACTGTCATTAGTAAGCAATTCAAAATTGTACGTAACTCAAGATTTTTTTTTTATCTATTTCAATTCAATAAAGCTTTAAAAAAAATACCCACTCTTACAAAGTACAATGGCAGTATAATATCACAGTCCTGACATGCCAATACGCCTTTACCCACAATGATGCATCTATTCCTGTCATGCACATATTGTCTTTCACCTTGGTTCAAAAACCTGTATATACGTTTATCATTATTGTAAAATAAGAGTTACTTCAATACAAACCTTGCAAGAAATGCTCCTTAATGCAAATCTAGTATCCTAGTTCCCTCCCCCATAAGCAATTCAGTTATGTGAATTTATTTTCACCATACTTAAGATGCTGCAACTGCAAAGAATGGGATTATGTGTCCATGGCCCATGGATGCACTTCAGAAAATTCTGCATACATTAACAAAAGAGTAGTTGACAGCCATTAGCTGGCTACTTAGTACCTCGTACTCTACAGTCCAGGGTAGCGGTCATTTTTCCATTCTGTGCTTATGAGGATATTACAAGTGAAGTGTTTTGATCTTTCTTGTTATTGCTGCACTAGAAGTTTTACATGTTGTTTGCTTACAGGTTACGTTGCTGATTTTGTCACTAACAAATATATTGCAATTCCTGACTTCATACCAACGTAATGTATTATCTTTCGATTCAGACGTAGATTAGCAATATCAAGTGCAGCAAAGACACAGTGGGCTACTGCTGCAAATGTGCACCACACAACAAAAGCTTGTAAAACTTGCACTACCCTGGACATTTTATACTAATTCTGCATACAAAATGGAGGTGTTTGACATCAACTTTTGGAGTACAGCAGTACTAAGATGAGCCATATTTAAATGTTAAATTACACGTGAAAAAGTGTAAACTAATTTTATCCTGTTTAATAAAAATCATGTGACAAACTAGTTTGCTTCTATCGCTTTATTTTACTACAAATCAGTATATGTTTATTGTAGAGCTGATCATTTTTAGAACCATTATTGTTGGTGCATGCTGCACTAATCTTTTACTTTGTACTACAGTCCACTTTTTAACTGCCACTTTCGAATTGGCTATGCAAGTTATTTTCGCCATGATTGTGCAAACATGGAATTAGTACGTTTAAGTGCATCTCACATAATAAATCAAGTAAGTAATTTGGGTCTTGGACAATCAACCATCCAAAACCAAGCTGTATTTTACACATCCCACAAATTTACGTAATCTGACACATTGCACAACAGTGGCAGAATGTGCAACTTGCCATTTGAACACAACCTGGGAAAATAACTACAAGCGTACACCACTAACTTTTCGCTGGATTACCAGATAAAAAAAATGCAGTAATCGTATTCTAAAATTTAAGTGTCCAGAACTAAATTTATGTTAAAGGGATGCTTCAGACCTTACTGCAACATTATTGCATTATATCCCTTTACATGAGTTTTACTAATCATTCTTTTTTTCCTTCTTGACCTGTAACTACAATCAATGTTGCACCACTCAACCATACAGTAGTGCAAGCATTTAAAAAACAATTTGTTGTGTAGTTCTTACTTTTGGTATACTGACATCACTGCTCAGGTGTCTTTGTGAACTACTTACTTTTGGCATACTGACATCACTGCTCAGGTGTCTGTGTACTACTTCTGGTATACTGACATCACTGCTCAGGTGTCTATGTACTACTTACTTTTGGTATACTGACATCACTGCTCAGGTGTCTGTACTACTTACTTTTCGTATACTGACATCACTGCTCAGGTGTCTTTGTGTACTGCTTACTTTTGGTATACTGACATCACTGCTCAGGTTTGTGTACTACTTACTTTTGGTATACTGACATCACTGCTTAAGTGTCTTTGCAACTCAGTTGGGACACCTGACTGCATTATCACACAGTCAGTGTGCCATTACAAGCTCCACAATTAACACTTCAGGAATTTTCCACAGAGTACATAACATATCCCTCCATATGTAAACAGATATCTGGACATATACACCCAAACCCAACATCCCCAAGATGTCAAAAGAACTGCAACCAAATGTTCTTGCAAATGCTTCGCCATAACTGTACATTTCCACCAGGTGTGATGATCCCAATTTGCTGTTTATTTAATGCACTAACACAGAAATATATGCATTAACTCTTACATGAAGCTGCCCTGAAATATCAGGGATTGGGGGAGGGGGGGGGGGCAGAAGAGACTATCATACAGTGTGACCAGACAAAGTTCAGGTCAAATAGATTTGGAGATTAGTCTTTACAAAAATAGCTCCCTTACCTTTAGAAAAATATTGCCATGTAGTACTCCCATCTTATCAAGGTGACTTCATACTAGCTGATGTTTGAAGTATGTGTCCCAGTCTGTTCACACCTTGCACACTACATCACCTGTGAGTCAGTTATTTCCATTGTTCATCCATCGTGAAGCATGGATTATCCATGTCACACCATAGTACACTTAACAGACTCATCTGTGCCTTAATCTTTAACCACTCTTTCTTACACAAGACCTGCCAATAAAAGACAACAACATGCTACTCTTCCTTACAAAAATTCTTCACCAATATTGAACTACTAGTTAAACACCAATAGATGTATACCACTACCCCAAGGACAGTCACTCAATGTGTTCCATGCAAGCTGGCTTTTGGTTACAATGTGCAAATGTGACACTAACATCACACTATTGTGACAAGCCTCTCTACCACTTCAAGGTAGTCAGCATCACAGAGGTCCACTCACATCACAACACTACTTGCAGTTGCAGCCAAAGCCACTCTTATCTCATCACTAGCATTATACACCTGAAACTATCTTATCTCACCACTAGCATTATACATCTAAAACTAAGCAGGCTTTCAAACAGTCTGCACATTCCATTAATTCACTATACACACCTCAGGTCTGGCCTCAAAGACCAGTCCTTAACATTAAAATACATTTCAAACCTGTAGCTGCAAAAAATTACAACTTCCAGAATGAAACCTTTCCACCAGTGACCCCCCCAAGTAGTTTTCACATGTCTGCACAAGCACTTAAATGGCACCAAAATTAAACATTAGCCCAAATGAGCCCTCTGGTAGTTTGCCCATGTATGCACAAGCACTTGAAAGACATCAAAATGAAACCCCCCCCCATTGACCCCAAAAGTAGTTTTCCCATGTATGTAGAAGCACTTAAATGACCTCTCCAGTAGTCTGCCCATGTATACACAAGTAGTTAAATGACCCCTCCAGTAGTTTGTCCATGTATGCAGAAGAAATTAATATTTACTTACTCAGGACCTTCATCAGTTCGGTTTTCTGAAAATGAGAGGCTGCCATTTCACCTCATTAATTTCTTTGAAAAAAATCAGGTGTGTAGTGGATACCAGTTACACAGTGCATATATATATCATATCCAGACCTGATCAAGACCTTCAAGACTACTCTCCATGCAGGCATTACTGATAGGTTTGTAAATCTGAATATTAATGTGTATGCTGTGCAGTGGTTAACTAACCTGATCTATGCACTACACCTGGTATTAATTAGTGCACGTGCAAGTCAGTGATCCTGTTACAGACTACTACCCACACCACTGTGGGGAAGCTGCATGTGCAGAGTGCCCTGCATGACAATATCTAATGCCTGTGCAGTGGCATGGAATGCACGAACAAGGAGCAGATAATGGTGGTTAGGTCAGTAGTAGCTAACATGGCATCCATGAGTGATGTCACTAGTCTGTCTCTGCAGGTCCTGCACTCCATGGTGATGGAAGGGACCAGATGTGAGATGACTGGTCATACGCCAGGCATCCCCAAATGGCAGACTGTTCATGAGAGGACCTTACAGAAACAGATGCTTGGTGCCAGAGCCATGGGCTCAAGCTTAATGCCAAGAAATGTATAGTTACCCCTTTTGGGAAAAAACAAGTACCCTTGAATTACCACATAGGTGGCAATGCACTAAACACGGAAAGTGTGATGAGAGAATTCGAGACACAGGTGGACAGTGGTCTCACCTTCGATAACCACATCACCACAACAGTCAGGAAATCCTTCTATGTGGCACACCTCATCACTAAGGGCTTTTCATCCAGAAAAAAGGAGGTCATTGTCCCACTGTATTCATCCCTCAGACCCATTATAGAGTAACAACGCCCCGTTTGGTATGCACCTCACAAGACATCTGCAACAGTTGGAAAGGCTGCAGAAATACCTCAGTAAAAGAATCACAGGCCTAAAGCAGATGCCCTATACTGACCGTCTAAAAAAACTCCAGCTATACTCTGTGGTATATCATCTACTCAGAGGCGATCTCTGTTTAACATACAAGGCCATGTCAAACCTAGAGCTGTTGGACATGCTCCACTTAAAGAAATCCCAATCCCTCAGAGCCACATGCTCCAGAGATCTAAACCTTGTCATCACAATGAACAAAACATGCTGGAGGGATAGGTTCCTGACCCAGTGACTCCCCATACTCTGGAATAGACTGCCCATACATGTCAAGCAGAGTGCCTCCTTGGCGCTCTTCAAAAGGAACCTTGACGATTGGATGGGAGATAGGAAATTCACCCTGGGGATCACGTCAATCGCCCTGCTAGACAGGGGTCCAGGGAAGTAAATATTGCAGAAAGAAATATCCAGGGAATTGTTATGGCTAGACTTGTATAGCCCTTAGGGCCGATAGGTTCATAGGTTGGTACTAGGCTATGAGAGATCATTGTCAGCAATGGTCCCAGAGGCCACCACGCCTGGCTGTGGCCAATCTCAAATTTGTGACCATCGAATGCCCTCAGGATTCACTGAGGGACTCCTCAGCAGGGTGCATGCTCATGCTCCTACAGTTCTAGACCATCAATATCCCTTTACAGTACCCAAGCCAGAATGAAACAGTACAGATATGTCCATAAACCTGTATCTATAAATATACAGCCATAGCTCACATGAACACGGTGGCAGAACTCTTTCCTCAAACACTAAGTATAATGTTCTTATATTACTACAGAACTATAAACATAAATTAAAAAATGGACAAAATGTGTAATAAACACTACATTATGTTAGCATTAATAGTGACCCTCCTCCCTTCTCCGCCAGTAGCTCAATTGTTATATAAATTAAATTGCAACACATCCATAGGCTGAAACAGCATGTAATGGGACATGAAAGGGTTATTGGGGTGTAAATGCACAGCAGAAAAATGTGCATACATTAACAAATTAACAAAGGATTAGTTGACATTCAGTAATTGTTAATTTAGCACCATTAGTCAGGAATGCAAGTGAAAGCCAACAGTTTATCATGCTGTGACTGCAAGAACTGACAGAATCATTTAATAGTATAGTTCTCTGACTTGGGAAAAGAATCACTGCACAAAACGTTACATAAGCTTTCCTGTTATGTTCTATTAGAAATTTATTTTTGGAGGGGGGGTACAATACAGTGTGTGTGCTGCAGTTCCTAAGCCTAAATCTTGGACAACGGCTCTTGTACCCTTTACACGTAAACACCACTTTATTGTAATAGAAAAATACCATGAAAGTATTAGCATTTTCACCGTCTACATCAGTGCCACTTAAAATCTACCCTGTACATTTGTACACAGGGTACCACTATCCCAATAGCTTTGCCATTTGTAATTTGTCAACAATGGCTCCTAATGGTCATAACCTCCACAACTGGGTCCTAGGTCTCTTGGCAGAGAATCCTCTACATTAATTTATTTAACTTCCCATATACGTAAGGGTAAATTTGACCAGTGGATGGGAAATAAAAAAATTTCCCCAGAACTAACCCCTTGCTCCTAATGGGAAGAGGCAGTGCTTACATGCCTTATACTATGAAACTGTAATACACATTGAAGGTGAGGCCCAAACAAAATAATCTGCTACAAATGAGAAGTATTTAAATATAAAACAAAGGTAACCACTTGTAAGTTGTATCTCCAATGGCAAAGAAAAACACATCAAACTCCTCCAGCAGACCACAACTGAAATGAACAAGCTAAAAACAGCACAGTTGAGTAACACTTCTGATATCTCTGATGATTCCTTTATTGAAGGCGAAAGCTCTTAGAAATTAAACTATACTTGGTTACTCAACTGTGCTGTTTTCAGTCTGTTCATTTCAGTTGTGATCTGCTGGTGGAGTCTGGTGCGTTTCCTTTGCCATTGGAGTTTCATAAAACAGCGGCAATCCAGAAAGCTTGAGTCAGATCTGGTATCTCACCTGTGACCCAGAGGGTGACTGGACTAACTACAAGGATTAGTCCAGATAAAAACACTTCAACTAGCAGATATTGAAGACTTTCTCTCTTTCATATGCACACGCACTTAAATGATGCCAAAATGCAACATTTCCCCTAATGACACCTTCAGTCATTTGTCCATGTATGCAGAAGCACTGAAATGACAACATAATGAAACATTTCCCACAAAGATCCCTTCAGTAGTATGCCCATATTTGCACAAGTACTTAAATGACACCAAAATGAATAATTTCCCTCAATGATCTCTTCAGTAGTGTGTCTACGTATGCACAAGTTCCAAAATGAACCATTACCACAATGACCCCTTCAAAAGTTTTGTTCATGTATGCACAAGCAGTCAAATGACACAAAAATGGAACATTTCCATAAACAATCTCTTCAGCAGCCTAACCACATATGCAGGAGTACTAAAATGGCACGCAAATGAATAATTTCCCCCAACTATCACTTGTCCATATATACACAAGCCTTCAAATAACACAAAAATGAATAATTTCTCCCAACTCCATCAGTAGTATGTATAAGCACTCAAATGATAAAACACCTCCCCATACCTCTCAACCTCTTAGCCCAAGAAATCAAGACAAAGTCTGACATAATGGGGGAACAAAGACGCAAAAATGGGGACACATTTTAAATATTTCTTTTATAAACTTAGAAAGTTGTTAGAATAGCAGGGTACATATTAAAATGCATTTCATAAAGGATTTGAAGTTTGAAAGTCAAATGTATGACATTTACTAATTTCATTCCTCAGATCATCCAAGTGATTTGCCAGAAAACCAAAGATTCTATGAGGGGCAGACCTAAAATTTGAGACAAAAATCTGGACTTCCTGCAACAATCTGGACAGTTGAGAGGTATGCCACCCCCGTAATCCAGTCAGTAGCATTTTCCTGTATGCACAAGCACTTAAATGACACCAAAATGAAATATTTCCCCAAACAACCCCTTCAGTAGTTTGTCCGTGTATGCAGAAGCACCAAAATGAAACAATTTCCCCAAACAATCCCTTCTGTAATCTGCACATATATGGACGAGTACTAAAATCATGCCAAAATGAAACATTTCCCCCAGCAACTCATTCAGTAGTATTTCCATGTATGCACAAGCACATAAATGGCATCAAAATGTAACACCTCCTAACGACCCCTTCAGTAGTTTGTCCTTTTATGCAAAAGCACTGAAATGACACCAAAATTAAAATTTTTTCCCAATGATCCATTCAGTAGTATGTCCATGCATGCACAAGCACCAGAATGAAACATTTTCCCCTACGACCCCCTTCAGTAGTTTGTCCACCTATACACAATCAACACCAAAATGAAACATTTCTTCCAATGATCCCTTCCATAGCTTGCCCATGTATGTAGAACCACTGAAATGTCACCAAAGTGCAACATTTCCCCTAACAATCCCGTCAGTATTTTACTCATGTATACATAAGCACTCAAATGACACAAAAATGAATAATTTCCCCAGGAACTCCTTCAGTAATTTGTCCGTGTATGGACAAGCAACAAAATGAAGCATTTCCCCCAACGACCCCTTCAGTATCCTGTCAATGTATGCAAAAGTATTAAAATGAGACCTAAATGAATAATTTTCCCAACTATTCTTTCACTATTTTGCCTACATATACAGATGTACTCAAATGACACAAAAATTAATAATTTCCCTCAGTGACCCCTTAGTTTTGTCCATGTATGCACATGCAACAAAATGAAGCATTTCCACCAATGATCCCTTCAATAGTTTTGTGTATGTATGCCCAAGCATTCAAATGACACCAAAATCTCTTCAATAGTCTGTCCTTATCTGCACAAGGACTAAAATGACACCAAAATGAATAGTTTCCTCCACTGATCCTTCAGTAGTATGTCCAGGTATGCAGAAGCACCAAATTGCAACATTTCCCCCGACAACCCCTTCATTAGTACTTCCTGTATGCACAAGCACCAAAATGAGACCAAAATGCAGTGTCTTCCCTAACAATCCCTTCATTAGTTTGTCCATATATGCAGAAGCACTTAAATGATGTCAAAATGAAACATTCCCCTGAAAGACCCTTTCAGTAGTATTTCCTGGTACGCACAAGCACGGATGACACCAAAATTTCCCCAACAACCCCTTCACTAGTTTGTCATGTATGCACAAGCACCAAAATGAAACCTTTTCACACACACCTCCTTTAGTAGTATTTCCATGTGTACACAAACAAATGACATCAAATGAAATATTTCCCACAATGGCCCCTACAGTAATATATCCATGCAAGCAAAAGCACTTAAATGATACCAAAATGAAGCATTTCCCCCAATGACCACTTCAGTGTCCTGTCCATGTATATACAAGCACTACAATGACACCTAAATGAATGATTTCTCCAACTACCTCTTCACTATTTTGTCCATGCATACAGAAGCATTCAAATGAGACAAAATGAACAATTTCCCTCAAAGACCCTTTAAGTAGTTTTGTGCATGAATGCACAAGCATTCAAATGACACTAAAATGAACCATTTCCCCCTTCCTTAGTCTGTCCATATCTGCACAAGTACTAAAATGACACTAACATGAACAATTTGCCCCTGCAATCCCTTCAGTAGTATGCCCAACACTTAAATGATACCAAACAGAAACACTTCCTCCAACAATCCCTTCTGTAGTATTTTCACGCATCTACAAGCACTCAAACGACACTAAAATGAATGAATTCTCCCAATGATCCCTTCAGTAGTCTCTCCATGTATGCACAAGCACAAAAATGAAATATTTCACTCAACGACCCTTTCAGTACTCTTTTCGTGTATGCACAAGCATTTAATTGACACCAAAATTAATCACTTCCCCCAACAACACATCCAGTAGTTTGTTCATGTATGCACAAGCATCAAAATAAAACATTTTTATAGATAGTTTGACCTGCGGTGGTGGTGCTGCTGTAGCCTTGTCGCCTCACAGTAAGACGCTGTCCGGTTCGATTCTTAGCTAGAGCATCTTCTGTGTGGAGACATGCGCGAATGGGCGTACCTTCGTTGAAGGTTGTGCGTCAGGGCTGGTAACTTGGCACGTAAAAATCAACTACTAATCATAAGCAGACCCTAACCAGGAAAAGCCAAAAGACACAAACATAGATAGTCTGAGGTGCATTTTATAATTTTTTAATACAAATTCTTCATATAGTTTTATCCAATACTTACCTGTTAAAAAAATCACAACTATGGAAAAAATCAGTCTTACGTATTTATTTTAAGGATGAAACAAGTTGTATCCAATGTTTAGGTTTATAGGTAAATACTAGACTAACAGTCTGCAGACTATTACAAGCCTGGTCAATAACCAGAGTTCAGAAATAAATATGGTATCTATGAGGTAAAGACCTTAACCATTATGCTAACTCTCAGCTTTAATGCTCAAAGCTAACAAAATAGCAGATCACAATAAACTCAGTAGATAAATGCTTACAAGGATGCATAAATCATATCTTGCAACAACACTGGCCTCCATAAACCCTAAAAAAGAGCAGCCACTTTCTCTGTATCCCTCAGGTGATAGGTTAGGATGAAAATTAGGAACCAAGAAAAAACACCAGAAGAAACTCCAATCACCACTGTAATCCACCACACCAAAGGTCAGGATCAAACACAATTTTATTGAAGGTTAAGTGCTTTTTTCCCCTAAGAGGGACTTCATCAGAACAAATTCAAAAAACAAACCAGCCCTTTTATATAAATCCCATAATGAATCAATTAAACAATTAAACCCCATTTAATTCAACAGTGACTAAAAAATCATTATAAATACCAGTTGCTAAAAATTAAGTGTAATTATATATAAAAATATAAAAATACAACTACATTTTTTTTAAAAATACTTCACATTTAAACTCGAATAACAAAAATACCATAAAGTAAAAACTAAACAACCACAATATGAAACCATTACAATAAAACATGTTTACATTTCCTAACCCAGGATGTGTTTTAATTTTAACAAACAAGCAATGTTTATACATTCATTAATTCCCGGGTACTGTGTGGCGTTTAACCTTAACTGCCACTTGAGCTCACAAATGTCTTTATGGTACTTTGTTATTCCAGTTTAAATGTGAAGTTGTATTTTTTAAAAAAAACTGTAGTTGTATTATGGGATGAAAATTAAGTTACACATGGCTGGAGTCCTATATTTCAAGTTGCTGCTGTCATATTTACTGCCGCAAGGCCCTATCCCTGTATTTTGTCTCCTACAGGCTGTTGAGGGGAGATCTATGCCTGGCATCCAAGGCATTGTCCAACCCCACTCTGTTGGACCTCCTGCATATCCGTAGAACAAATAGCACCAGAATTACCCATTCTGAGGACTTAAACCTTGCCTGTGATATAAACAGGACTTGCTGGAGAGATAGGTATGTATCACAGAGACTACCCCTTCTCTGGAACAGGCTCCCCATCCATGTGAAGCAAAGTTCCTCCCTAGCCCACTTCAAGTGCAACTTGGACAACTGGATGGGGAACAAGAAATTCATCTGATTTGACACCTATGTATCTAATGGACCCAGGCAGCCCGTAAATGTTTCATCTCCCAAGCCCCTGCTTACACTTACCAAGGGTGCCAGAACTTGTCAGAGATTTGCAATGCATGACTAGGCTTAAAAAGGCCCTTGTGGCTGTTAGCCTAATAAACACATTTGAACCTATATCTATATACACTGTGCATTCTCACCACCCCCCCAAAAGGGAGCCATCATCTGTGTGCCTCTCTGAAGTCAGACTGGGACAAAACTGGAAAAAACAGGACAGAACATATTTCAACCTGTTGCAGTCAGTCATATACAAATAGCATGCGTTCTTGCCCTTCACCAAAAATAGCAACCTGTACATGCATCTAATGTTTGATTGCGAGGAAAGCAAAAAAAAAATCAAAGTAAAGTTGCCAGCTTGTTACTCCTACCTAGTAAACTGCTCCTATGTGAGCTGTAGTGACCATCATGTACACATGTGAAGTTTATAAGGAAAGGTAAACAAATAACAAAACTGTCCTGAGCTCATCACAAGACACAATGGCCTGTGTTCATCTATGAAGCTTAAGTGGAAACATAAAACTACATCAGCCCCACACCACCACATGAGGTCTAATGACATTCTGTGTCCACCTCTGAGCAATCCTTGTTTTAGACAAGGTGGGGTTCAGAACAGAGGCCACTTCTAAATCTGTATCAAAATCTACTTTCACATTCTTGGGCTATGGAAATCACCAGGTCCCCAGAAGGTCTAAAGGCTTGGATGCTTTGGGATACATTTTAAGCCTTAATAATTTCAGAGATGACTGTTTAAAACTGACTAAATCACTAGAGGGTCACTAACTTTCAGCCAGACAACCCCCACTGAGCAGTAGCCACTTCTGTGTACAATTCAGATATCTGATTGTAGTAAAAGAGGATGGTTGTGTAATATTTCACCTTTGCTCCATAAAAACTTTTGCCACCAACTAAAGTGTTCCAAATTGCTTCACACAAACCACATTAGTGCTGTGCATTCTCCATAAATGCAATGAGCTGAGAGGTATGGATAAATATATATGGGTTACCACAGTCAGCAGTGAGAATTTTTATATAATTTGCCTTAACAGCTTTCACAGTAGTTCAGGAATCAGAATCATCCCATAATCAAGTTAAATGACCTAAAAGGTTCTGTAAATAAAAAAAAAAAAAACATGCTTCCAGTGTTGAAAACTATGGTAGAACTTTGAAGTTGCAAAGATAGCCTTTGTTGCAGTAAAACACAGTATTAAAAAGCAGAAAATAAGTTACAAATATAATCCACAAAATTAACGTGTATTAACTTGTTTCAGCAAAATATTTCATTTTTCATGTCACAAAATTAACTTTTTCACAATTTTGGCTTTTCTGGTTTTGCTGGCAAACATTGCTATGACAACTGTATATGAGAATGAAGCTGAAGCTGCAACTGCTGTGGAAGAGTTTATTGGTGTCCTAGAATTATAACAAATATTCTGCCTATGCATACCCTGCATCTTTATTTAATTTGCTCAACATGTTTTTGCATTTAATGCCTTTAAGCATAGAATGGAACTGTAAATGGTGAAAAAAAACAGCACTACCACAATACCTCATTACCAACAATGCAATGCAGCAAAATGCTAGCTACAGTACGCGATCTACAGCTAGCAGAAAACTTGACTTCATACACCTTCGCTTGAAAAGGAATGAGCAACACTTTTAAAAGGAAAATGCATTTCTAGTCGTGTTATGCAATGTCAGTGGTAATTTCAGACAGGTGAACTACAAAGATTAATAAACAAAGATTTTCTACTTTATTTAGCAGGCTGCCAGAGACGGTACTTCTGCACACAGGGGGATGTACCTACTTCTGCATACAGGGGGATGTACCTCTGAAAGTTTAGGAACTCATAAAAAATGTTTGGGTTCTCATTGGCAACTAAAGCAAGACTGGGACCACAGATTTACAACATTTGTAAAGTAAAATAATGTTGGAGGACATACATGACCTAAAGAAAGTGGGTGTTACTTTGGCCTACCTGAATTTGGATGGAAATTCTAACAGTGGGATTACTGTTAGTCTTTCAGTGCAAAGACAACACTAACATATTTTACTGTATCTTCCCCCACTCAAATTATCACTAAGGAATTTATTTGCTGCTTTAACAGCTGTTAGGAGGAAACAGGACACTTCAGTAGTTAGCGGTTTCATTCCAAGAACAATGCAGTTGCTTCCTATTTGTGTAAAAAAAGCTGTACTCTATAAGCCTAACTCACTTTCTACCATGTCCTTTGTGTTTTTCTTTTTAATGAACTATAACACACAGTGAGTTAGAAAATTAAGAAAACAGCAGTTTGCAGAAATAAACTCACACAGGCATTAAAAGGTTTGGCACCCAAATTAACTTTTTGCAGACTAGCTCAAAGGAAAGTGTAACATCTGGCAATAATGAATGAATGCAGTGATATAAGTGAACAGAACATGTTTTAGGAAAGCAAATTCAATCCCAAAGTAAAAATAAAAATACAATAAATAGCAACAAATTGCAGACTAAGCAAGGCAGCTCCAAAGAATAACGGCTCCCATTTCTGACTGTAATCTTCTGGGTAACAGAAAATGCATTTACAACAAACACAAACTGTGATGCAAAGCCATCACAGCAAAATACCACGTGGAATAACAGTTCAAAATCTCACCTTAGGAAACTTTTAGTAGAAGATCAGAACTGACACTATCTGATGGAGACCAGCCGTAAGAAGGTCCGACAGCAAAATAAAATCTGTAGGCAACACAGACGTAGAAAAGAAGTTCCGGATTGAACACCGCTGCTTTTAGGGTGTGTGTGTGGGGGGGGGGCTGTGTAGCTGTGACATCACAGAATGGGTGGGTCTTTGCATGTTTTACAGTAGAATGCAAACAGTGTTGTGCCGATGTAACCCTGTGTGAGGGAACGTGGAATAAGACTATGGCTAGTTTGTAGCAGTCCTGACATCATCATCTTAGAGACAACAGCAAGTTTTCTAGGGAGCAAGATTTGTTTACTAAAAGCCAAGCATTTTCAGTATGGTAAGACACTATAGTACTTGAGAAAAGCAGACTGGCTATATTTAAAATGCTGAACTGTTCATTGTTTTCAGTGACATTGGGAAACAGGGAGGAAAACTGTAGAAAAGTTGAGAAATGCTAGATCATATCCCGTTGTTCTCCTTTAATAAATGAACTCTAGCCATGCAACATCCATCTGGTTAATTTACCCTAATATATAGATAGGCATTACAATGGCCACTGCAGTCAGCCATTCTTCTTACCACAAATACATCTACTTTTAAACCCTTCTACTGCCCACTAGAAAGGGAATTATTTCACCTCACACCTAAATTTCATAGGCTTGCCAGACATACCCAAGGCTATTTTGCCTTGCCTGCCTCTCTCCCTGGGTCATCCTACCTTCCATACCAGACAGAACCACTAATACAGTACAACTGTTTCTGGGGTGGCCATTACTTTCTATTCCATTCCAGCTCTGCCCTAAGTTGGTCATTTCATGTGAAAAACATCTTTCCATTATATGGTTATGTGTTTATTCTTGAAACCTAAGATGACATCCATTCTTCTTCGCTGAAGCCATTGTTTCAATATTTTAAGTTAAGAATGAGCTACCTTCCTTTCAGCTGTTCATTGCTGGCAGCAGCCAAGTACAAACAGGAAAAAAACTGTTAAAGCAGCTGGTCACATAACTGTACCTTGGAAGCTGTACATTCCCAATGCCCAGTTTTTTAAAGTTGTGTGCTTCACAGTGCAAGTTATGCTGCACCAGACCCAAGTGTGTTCACTGGCCATAAGGTGTTAGAGAGTTTTGGTCAGTTCACCATTTGTCCTATTCTGCAAGGACTTGTCTTTATTATCCCTTTAATATTTTCACTGCCTAAAAGTCTTTGTGCTACCCATGTGGCCACAACATCTACATACATGTACTTTTCTGCCTTGCACACAGCTGTCCTGAATCGATATTTTCTGAATGACCTAATGGTGGCAGAGAAATGTACCTTGCTTATGCCTTATGCCTTGTGTTGTTTAATAATGCCATCCCTAGGACACTGTCCTTGTGCTGACTTGTTGAGGGTTGACACCATATTGATTTCCCCCTTTGTGCAGGTACCTTCCTTATCGTCTGTTACTCTGATGCAGCATACCACAAAGGCTATGGGTTGCCATGACATCTTTCTTGGTTCTGTGACATCTATGGTTGTGAATGCCCCACACAGAGTGCTTAGAAAAGATGTCCTAAAAAATATCAACCCATCATAAGGCCATAAGGTGTTAAAGGAAGAGATTCAGCCAGCTGACACAGCCTTGTGTTCTCTTCCTAGGGTAATTATCTTGTCTATGCCTTTGCTGTTTTCCTTACTTAGAATTTCTGTGTGCTACCCATGTAGGTCATAGCCTTGTGGAATTTGCCAGTAGTCACCATGTGCCTTACTCCTTTGCCGTGACTGATACCTGCTTTAAACATAGCTGTGTCTGCTTAGTTTTTGAAGTAGCACACCTCTTGTTTTTAGGGTTTCTCTTGTGATGCTAAGTCATAAACATCTGCTTCTATTCTTGCCTACCCTTAGCCCACAGGAATGTGGAAGTGTCTTGTCTTGAACTGCTTCTGCTTATGGCTCTAGCATGCTGAACTGAAAGAGTCTGTATTCGTATTAAAGTTATACCTTTGTCTCGGGAAAATTCAAATTTATTCAAATGTTAAACCCTCTGCCTTGTGTTTTCCAGGGAGACAGACAGAAGTAAATTATTTATATACTGCCATCGGCTAATTTATTATCATTCCTTTTCCATTTAAAGACACAAAACTCCTTACACTGTATGTAATACCACAGGAACAGGAAGTAAAAAGAACAGTTCTTCAGCAAGGTTGAATGTGAATGCTTCAGAGTGTGGTTAAATAAAACTCAAGAGTTAAGGTAAGATTTGCACAATCTAAGCTGTTGACAAAATACAAAAAAACAAGAAGCACTGCAATAGTGCTAGTCTTTTTATTGCAAGTATCATATAGCCATGTCATCTGTATATGCTCACAATATTCATGTTGGATCACAGACACACACACATATGTATATATGTATGTATATATATATATATATATATATATATATATATATATATATATATATATATATATACGGCCAATTTAGAGTACCTAATCCACCTACTACGTGTCTTTGGAATGTGAGAAGAAACTTTAGCACCTGGAAAAAAAAACCACGTGAACACAGGGAGGCCATGCAGACTCTGCAGAGAAGGCGCCGCTGAGAATCAAATCAGAGGCCCTCTTGTTGTGAGGCAACAACACTATCCATATCAAATCTTACTGAATTCCTGAGAAATGAAACATGGAGCAATGCATTTCCTTTTCATTCAGGTTATTAAATATGTACCATTTATTAAATTACGCAACAAGATGAACAGAATCAGAATGGCTGCATTCAGCTGATCTAGCCAGTGCAAGCAAACAGCACCCATGTTTTATACAGAAAAAAAAAAAACACGCACAGTCACTTCAGCAGTACAGACTACCAAGAACATTACATAAACAACTTATTACATGGCCTGACCTATGAAAAAGTGTAAGTGAACAGAACTCCCTTCCCAAACAAAAAAGAAGCGTACACACACACACACACACACACACACACACACACACACACACACACACACACACACACACACACACACACACACACACACACACGCCAACAGTCCAGAATGCCCAAAGAGTGAAAGTGATTTGTTTCCTGGACTGATGTTTGACATAGTCATTGAAAGCCAACAGCCCCAGAAAAAAGCATACGTACCTTTAGTAACAAGGCACTGTCAACAGCATTAAGTCAGTACTTAATTCTCAGATGCAAATCATTCTTAATTTTTGATGTTTACTTCATATTTCATGCTCACTGAATCAGTGCAAGCAAACATACCCCACAAAAAAACAAAACTGTTTCAGAAAGAGACTGCAAAAAGCATTAAATCAATATCTTATTTCATATTCTGAGATATGAAAGGCAGTGCAAAGAATTCTCCCGAAACAAAGACAGGACTATACATGAATGTGTCTCCTAAAATGACTTAGTAGCTTACATCATGTTCTGACTATGAAAGAAACTGCAAGCAATGAACACCTTCTTCTAAGCAAACTAAAGTCATGTAGAGACACTTCATCAGTTAAGACTGCTGGAGATGTAAACCAACATCTTGTTGCATGTTTTGACCTGTAAGTAGAATACCTCTCTCCTGGATTATGTGTAAAATGTGTAGCTGCATTTCAAAGTTCATAGTTTTTGAACAGTGTTTTATCAAAATAGTCTTACACATGCTTCCAGTATATCTGAAAAATTCTAGTGATAAAACTACTACAAAATGTTAACCAATACGTATGCTTAGCAATAAACCTTTAGTGCTGAATAAGAAATACATGGCAAATTAATTTCAGCTAGGGAATGCAATTTCACCATAAGCCATTTGTCTGCAAAAGCTTCCTGAATACCTACATTATACAACATAATTTTTCCTTTGCACAACAATCCATCCTGGACAAAAAATATTTCTTATATTTAATTTATAAATCACAGTGGGGTTACCACTGAGCATCAGCTAATGCCTCTGTGTGCCTCTTAATATTTTGTCCAATTTTCAGTTGATTTCTCTCTGCAATACCACTGAATAGTTCTGACTCCGCAGAAACGTCTGCAAGAAATGCTCCCTGTGACTTTAAAACTGATTACTAGATGGTGCATTGCCTTATGGCTGGTGAAAAGATTTAACCTATGATCTGTTACTTCCAATCTGCTGGAATAGTATATTTATATACCTATGTTTTTGAGCTCATAACCAAACACTGGCTACCAGGGCACCTGCCTTTTCCATTATGTTACTACACAGCAAAATGGAAACAGAGTTAATTAAAAAATATATTGCAAAAAATCTGGTTTAATCTGACATTGGATAGGCAGTTGCCTACATGCTTACCTAAATTTGATGTGATATTACAGACAGAATGAAAAACAGACTTTACAATAGAGGAACATATTCCTTCTCCATAAAGAACTTGGACTCTCCTTCCATATACTAACTGAATTTTTCATCAGAGGAGAGTGACTTCAAGACTGCAGGCAAATAGTAGTATCCCACCCCGCCCAAAAAAACCCAACAGAACTTACATGTAGACCCTTATATTGTAGCCATTAAGCAGAAGGTTCCTCTTCTGTAGTTCAGTTCTTTCCATGGTTATGTACAACACGGGTAGTTGCTTTTCAAAGTTATTTGTTCTTCGACGGGTATTTTATGAAAGCAATCCCAAAGAAGATTCTGGTGCATCTGTAACACGCCTTCCAACAAATGCACTGCAACATTGCTTCATATCAATGCTGTAAATCAAATACAAAACACCCATCAAGGAGTCTTTAGCTCTAAAAAAAAAAAAAAGGCTGTGATAAGAGCTTTTTTTTAAGGAAAAGCTACATTTCCCAAACTAATATTTAAGTAATACATCTGCTAAGGCCTTCTGAATACTTAACACTCTGTAAATGAAAGTACATTCCATTATGGCAGAACTGTAACAAGTAGGTCCGTCATTCATAACAAGAGGATTAAGGTGGGAAGGAATTAGAATTAATCAGCACATAAAACATTCCCAAACTGCCAAGCGTCCTCTCTGATTCCATTATGTAGAACAGTGCCAAGCCTCTCCACATTCTGGTGTGAAGTATGGCAGCGTCTAGAATAAAAGGAGAAATATAAATTCTAGACAACTAGGTCAAAGTGTTACAGAATGTGAGCTTCTTCTTCCATATCTATTGTTACTGTAAAATACATCATCTTTGTAACTAACAGGAGTTCCATCCTTTGTAAAGCATGTGGGAGTCCCAAACAAATGACCTTGGGTCATTCCCCAATGGGAATATATATCCCTAATTACAGTGGACCCCAAATAAAGACCTGGACATCACATGCAGATTGTTGCACCTTGCAAAAGTCTTGACAGATTTAAAAGCAGATGAAGCACAGATGGCATCAATCATTTCAGAAAAAAAATGCATGTAGCAATTGCTCTAGCTAAATTAACTTTTGGCAATGTAGCAACAGACCCATTATATTTATTGTAGCAAAACTGTACGCAATCAACCACCTTGCTATGGATACAGATAAACAGATGGATGTGTTTGTAAATAATGCCCATCATCTTGGTGTAAAATCTCAAATGACTGTACAGGTCCACACCACTGAAGAAAAGTTCTCCTTGATTGACATTTTCTAGGAAGAACACCAGAAGATGAATGGACTGATGAATGTTATTCTCTATGGTAACTTTTAGCATAAAATAGATTACTGCTGAGCGTGACCCTACCCAAATGCCAAATATAGGGGTATCAGATGCAGAGATATGGCTTTTACATCTAACCTCTTAACCAACAATTCATATCTGGCAGGTGCTATGGTCTCACAATCTACAACACTGACCATTAAATAATACAGGAGGGTTAATCTCTGTCTTATGAATATAAGAGAAATGAATAGTGCTTCCTGGGTTAACAGCAAACACCTGCCAAATCTAAACTTTATGCCGTACAACTGCAGATTAAAGTTATAGACACTGGCTCCACAGAATTTCACTCGTTTCAGGCTAAGCCTAAGGTTTTCCAGTGAAATTTTACTATTAGCAATGGAAATTTGACCAACACTATTTTGCACAATAACACACACAGTATTTTCAGGGGAGGATAGGGTGGTAATGATATCTCTACAGTGCCAACACACCATTATTAACTTTATGATAAATAGTGCCATTAACTAAGCCAGTCAATCCCTCATGCGTCTAAAGCACCAGGACTTTAATTTTATAGCATTAGAAGAAGTTATTATAGGGCAAAGGCTAAGAATCTGACAGAAAGAACTGAGCTCAGATGGATACTCAGAATTAGAGCAGATAAGGAGAAGGGGCTGAATGGTAAAGTATCCATTAAAAGTGCTTCAGACGCACGAGGGATACCTAGAAAATAATGATACATATTATATTTAATAGTAGATCCGTGGTAGTGGTGCTGCGGTAGCGTTGTCGCCTCACAGCAAGACGTTGTCCCGTTCAATTCTCAGCTAGAGCGTCTTTTGTGTGGAGGCATGCGTGAATGGGCGTGCCTTCGCTGAAGGTTGTGCGTCAGGGCTGGTAACTCGGCACATAAAAATCCACTACCAAACATTAGCGGACCGGAATTCCACTGTGGCGACCCCTAACCGGGATAAGCCGAAAGACACAACAAGTAAGAACACAGTAGAATTTTACCCAACCTGTCGTAACATCATTTATCCAAATATGTTTGTAAATATATGGGCTATCTATGACAAGACTGCTAAAAACAAGAGTTGAGTATTTATCTTACTTTATGAAATACCATATGTTTAATATACTTGAGGATAGAGTTTATCCATCATAAAAGCAGTGATATTGTCAGTGTATAATACATTTATTACACAAATAGTATGATGTGAGCGATTATTTGTACGGTGCATATTTTTACAACTATGCATAATTTATTTGCTATATTAGAATCACCTTCTCATTCTATATATGATATCTGTAAGTGTTTTATCATATAGATGTATAACTATACACAGAGTTATATCTATTTAACATATACTTATACCAAAGCATCTATCCATCTTTAAACAGCTATTGGAAGACCTTATTCATATAAAGGACACTATATCTAAAGTACTATATAACTGTGTAAAAATGCTTTTGGTAAATAGCAATATAATGCTCTGAGTGTCATATAAAGTATATATTGGGGGTCTATATGTAAGACAATAACATGTAATTAGTCCTGTTTTTTATACATACTGGTGACATATATATTTGCACTAAATTGCCTATATATATGTATTGAACTATTATTATCCATAGAATATATATTCTATGGTTTGAATGGGTTGCCCAGAGGTATAAAGTTATGTCTATTATATTTGTTTGAAGGTGAGCCTTGATGTATCCATACAATGTGTCGAGTGTTTATATTATATATATCTGACTGACATGTGAACGACAGAAATGTAACAGTATGATTTGTTTCTATGGGAAAAAGCATAAACCTTCCTTGTTTAAAACTGCTTACATATATATATGAATTTGTGACTTGGTGTATTCTAAATCATTTAGCAATGACATATATTTTATAATGCTTGGTTGTCTATTGTAATTAAATGAAGAAAGTGGGAAGAAATAAACAGAGCATCTGTCGAGTGTGATGACATCATTGCGCATGCACAGAGGAGCTGCAATGACGACAAACACACTTTTTTCATTTCTAACTTTTGGAAATGGAATATAACACAACAAGGGTGTAATATAAGTATATCTTAAGTGGAACACACTCGCTGGACAAGTTTAACAGTCGAAAATGTGATGGGAAGAATTTGAGTTTTAAAATGGAGTTTGAACACATTGCATGGGTAACTTGCTTGCATTTTAAACTGTAGCTCTATTTACACTGTTAGAAGTAGGAATGTATAGAAGGCTGGACCTATATGTGTTATTGTAATAATTTTTAAGTAACAGCATATATCTGAAGCAAAGCAGATAACAGAGAGCAACATAAATCTAGCAAAGAATATATAATGAACAGAGACTTTCAGTATCATTGTTGTTTAAATAATGATGCTTAGCATAATATATTGCATTTGAAATGCTGCTGATAGAAGCAATGTTCTGAAATATTTCCAACTAGTAATTGCTTGTAGATGCCTATGAAGGCTTTGACTGGTGAAACAGACTTTTAAAAGTAATACTAAGTATAATGTCGATGAATGTACTGATGCTTTTAAAAGAGGGTGTGTCTATAGTAGCTTGATTGACTGGGAGTGGTCTTTCAGGTTAATGAGGTATACAGGGACAGCTTTATAAACCTCATTGTGCGTTTTTATATTTGTATATGGTCTGAAAAAGGCACGGACAGTGGTGAAAGTGCTTACCGAATATTAAAGTTCTTGGTTTACTTTATGTGGTCTGGAGCTATACTTCGTACAACTGCTACCATATTTTTCTTTGCTGCTACCTTTACTTGTCTGGTGGAACAGTTTACGTTTACCAGCTGGTGGTTTGCCTGTTTCTTGTTAAACATCCAAACAGCTACAGAAACTTATACAAAGAAATTACAAAATGTGCTTGAACTGATAGATGGTCTTGTTCTTGTATTTTCAAAGTAATTAAAATTCTCAGCATTATTACATTATTTTTATATTCTACACATTTTATAAGCAGCAAAATTATATACACAGTTTTTGTGAAAGGAAAATAACACAGAAGTATGTAACATTAACGTAGATGCAGATTTCTTTTCCTCTTCTAAACTATTTAACTTTCTACTCTGTTGCCCTGAATTTATGACTTCTGTGATGATTCTCATATCTGTTATAAAAAGAATTAGTTACCTATGTAATATTTATAAACGTTCATAATCAGAATACAGAATGTCTTTCTGGCATTTATCCTTACCTCATTAGTAAATAGTGTCTCTGTTTTTGTTCCGTCAGTAGCACGCACATTATTGTCATTCACAGGTTTACAGGAAGTTACAAGGCATGCAGTCCAGGAGACCAAGCCCAATTTCCCAAACAGCCCAGAGCACTATCTGGTTAAAAGCAACTTACTCAGTCACACGGTAAGCAAATAATGCTCAGTAAATCAAACCCAGGACTACAGGAAGTATCTCGATAACAGCTCATAGCCTTAACCCTCTGTGCTACCTGCCAGGCATTCTTGTTTTTTTCCGCTTTTGGTGTTGTTTGCCTTCTTAATCTACTCAGCAATAAAGTGGCGTCAGACGCATCAACACCTAACAAGCCTAATCTGCAAAGCTAATCAATGCATTATATCTGATTTCATGTAAAAAATCTTTTGCTCTAGAACTGCAATATTATGACTTTGTCAAAGGGAGAGCATGACTACTCAATTTAGTAAGCTTCTTTGAGAAAGTCACTACAGCTCATACAGTTTACCTGGACCAGGTCAAAGCCTCTGACATTATGCCCCATGCTAGAAATGTAAATAAGCTTAACAGTTTAAATGTAGACCTTTATGTTGTTAGACAGATAAATTGACTTATTACAGAACCCATGTAATCATACTAGTAGGTGCCACCTCAGAAAGAAGACTAGTAGCATTCCTCAGGGATCAGCACTAGGACCCCTTCTGTGGTAGCTACTTCATGCATCTCCAAACCACTAACCCACACATATGGCTAACTAAATTTGCCAATGACTGCAAGCTGTGTTTTGTCATTACTTAGCATGTGATATCATGTTACTACAGCTGGGCTAAATCAAGCAAGTTAGTGGTGTATCAGAAAGAGGTTCACACTAAATACAGAAAACTGTAGCATTATCACCTTTGGTGAACAACACTTGACAGCAGATTGCAGTATAAACAGCAACTCACACCAGACTGATTTTATTTTATTTACTATTTATTGATGGGTTAGTACCACTGGATTAGTGGCCTCTTTTTTCAGAGGAGGCCCAAAGTGGTATCTATATAAGAAATTTGGCCAGGGCATCAGGGAACGTTACATACTCATCACTGTTGTGAGTGGGACCCATTTTGGAGGAACATTGCCTGTTTTCATTCCAGGCACAGAGACAGCACAGAGAAACAGGGAGGTAGATGGAGAGAAAAGGAGATGATGGAGTAGTGAAAGAAATGAACATGAAAGCAAATACTGAGTTCAAAGAATGTGTGCAGGATTGTGAGGAAATGTTTCAAAGAAACCTGTTAGATGAAGATGACTCAGCAAATGATGGATGTATAATTAGAACCCTTGAGGAGGGATGATTTACTTTAAAAATTGGTGCTGCAGAGCGAGTCAGAAAATGAAGTAGATGTTTCCTGTGGGGATATTATGGAGAAAATACAAAAGGAGGATGCAGAGACAACCCTGAAGAATAGTGGTGAGATGGAAAAGAAAACGTATACAGAGAAAGTAAAAGAAAGCAGAAAAAAAGGCAGAAGAAAATGAAAAACAAAAGTAAGTAGCAAAGATTCAAAGCAAAGAAGACACAAAAATGGACAAGTATTAAGTGTGGGACAATTTAATAACTCCTTTGGGTGTAAATGCACAAGGTAAGAGCATTTATTCTCATTAACAAAGACACATTTTGTTTAACAAAGACACATTTTGTGACATTATACTTGAGACTGTTTTTCAATGGAAATTTCTTGGAGAACATAACCCATGGAATCTTTATGTGATAAAAGCATTTAGCAGAGAGAGAAGGAAAGACTTTGAAAGGACATTTGAAAGCTTTATGTAAAGAAGTACTGGACACTGCAAAAGTTTATTTGAAAGCTTTATGTAAAGAAGTACTGGACACTGCAAAAGTTTATGACAAAAGGGGTTTATGGACTAGTGGCTGGGATTGTAATACTGTGTTAAAACTAGAAAGAGAAAAATTACACATAACTGCTTTTTCATGCTGAGACTTGGGATCTTTGCCCCTGCAAAAAAAAAAAATATTGCCAGGCACCCAGTATTACTGCTGAACAGATTAAAACAGCACTGTCCAAGGCCAAGAATACAGCTTCTATGGGACCTGACAATATCCCTGGTTGTGTTCTACATGAACTACAGAGTGAACTGGCACCTCACCTGTGTGCCCTATTCAATCACAGCCTCACCTCAGGCTTTGTCCCTACCGAATGGCGCACTGCTACAGTCATCCCTCTCCACAAAGGAGGAGCGACTACAAACCCTGGGAACTATCGCCCCATTAGCCTGATGAGTTTGATATGCAAAGCTATGGAACACATCATCATGGACCTAATAAAAAAGGATAGAGGGAATCTCCAAACTCTGGAACCACACAGTTTGGTTTTGTGAAGGATAGATCATGCCTGCTCAACTATGAGTCAGTCACCAGAACCGTGGATGAAGGCAAGGTGGTTCATACAGCCTACCCTGATCTGGCCAAGGCTTTTGATACCATTCCCCACTCAGGAATCATAGAAAAAACTCACTAAGCTTGGCATCAACCCCTATATCACTAGGTGGGTTGCAAACTGGCTCAAAGACAGAACCCACAGTGTGAAGTAGCTGACTCCAAGTCAGACTGCTGACTAGTCACGAGTGGAGTCCAACAGGGTCCGGTCCTGGGTCCTCTTCCATTTGGTATCTACTTCTCTGAAGTCCAGGCCAACACAAAGGGACTCTGGCTGACAAAGTTCACAGACAACTGCAAGTTGGGAGCTATTATTAACTCCCCAAGTGATGTTGAAATACTACAGAATGGCCTCACTGAGACCAATGACTGGTGTCAGAAATGCCAAAAATGTGTCATCATCCCCTTTGGGAAAAACCCAACTCCCATAAATTGCCACATTGATGGCAGTCCACTGAACACAGAAGGTGTTATAAGAGATCTGGGAACACAGGTTGACAGCTACCTCTCTTTTGATCACCACATTGCCACTGTGGTCTGAAAGTCCTTCTATGTGGCACATCTCATTACTAAGGGTTTTGCATCCAGGAAGAAAGAGGTCATTGTGTCCCTCTACTCTTCCCTCATTAGCCCAATCATCCAAGTACAATGCCCCATTTGGCATGTACCTCACTAGACACCTGCAACAACTGGAGAGGCCACACACGTACCTCACAAAGAGGATCCTAGGCCTTAAACACTTGTCCTATATGGACAGACTCAGAAAACTCCAACTATTTTCTGTCTTATATTACCTGCTTAGAGGCGATCTCTGCTTGACTTACAAAACCATGTATGACCCAGCTCGGTTAGAAATGCTACATCTAAAGAAACCCCAATCCCTCCACACCACACACTCCAGAGACCTCAACCTCATTATCACAATCAAAAGAACATGCTGGAGGGACAGGTTCATAACCCAGAGACTGCCCATGCTATGGAACAGACTTCCCATAAATGTCAAGCAGAGCACCTCGCTGACCCTCTTCAAGAGAAATCTTGATGAGTGGATGGGAAACAGAAAATTCACCCCAGTGATCACTCCACTGGCTCTACGCAACAGAGGCACCAGGAACTAAAGTCGGGTGGCACGATGCCAGGGTAATCCTGTGGCTAGGCTTGTATGGCCCCAGAGCCATTAGCCTAGTACACACCTATGATAAATGTGGAGGTGAATAGGTGTGTTGTAAAATACTGGGACAACCCAAAACATGTTGATTTTAATGGAAAACGTAAGTAACTGTGACAAAAGAAAATGATACATTTGTGGGGAAACGGGACATGATGCAAAAAACATGAATTGAAATGTTATAAATATAACAAAATTAGACATTTATAGATGGATTGCAAAAATGAAAACAACAGTAAGGAAAAGGAAAAAGAAAATGAAAAAAATTTGGAAGTAGTAGCAATAGAAGAAAAATTGGAGGAGAAAAAATTAGAGAGGAAACAGAAGAAGGCTCTGAAATAAGTGATGAAGACCAACTGGGAGGTAATAAAAGGGAAAAAAAGAATGTCCTCACATCTTCAATTAGAAGGTACTAGCACAAGCTATGCCCTCACATCTTCATATAGAAGGTATTACAAGGTACGGCTCTGCAATCTACTTCCACATAAACTGATTTTTGACAACATTTTCAGCACTCAGCAAACTGATCACTTTAACATGCATTTCAATAAAGCACATTATGCTCTACCGAGCTATAACCATGAAGGAGTTTCTGTATGAGCAAAACCATGGTCACCTATTGTTTCCCCTTGGTGGAGGTTTCACTTATGAATAAAAGAGAATTATCATTTTTGCTGTTTTTTCTGGGAATGTGTATGCATTCATATTATGCACTGCTGGTTACACTCTGTCTTTATCTGGGGTTACATATAATTATAGTGAAGTCTGGCACACATTCACTACCTCACACACATCACAAACATGCCCTCACTATA